>NC_061112.1:131883428-131917790 GCF_002878395.1 Capsicum annuum | reverse complement strand
GAAAGTCCAAAAACCCGTTGCATGGCGTATGGATGTAAAAAGAGAACGATAGAGAAAGATCGGATCAAAGTCCCGTCTTTGAAGATGCAAAAAGACTAGAAACCTTCGGCTTCTCATTTGTTTATATATTCGTCCTTTATTTATTTAATTATCTATTTATTTATTTATTCATTTATTTGGGGCCTCGAAGCCAAAGTTGTATTTCATACAGGTAAAGCGAGACTCGAGCCAAACACTCAAAAACTAGATTTGGACAGGTGAAAATGGGCTCGATGGACCAACTAGATTAGGACAGGTTTCTTTGATTTGGGCTCGATGGCCTAAATCGTTTACTTTCCCCTCCCTTTCCCCTTTTATGTGTTTACTTGTTTATTCATTTTGTTTAGACTTAGTTTAGAATCCCTAATAAGTTGATTAAATCTATTTTACACAAATCGTTTTCTAAAACCAATCACTTTTCAAAAAAATTAATCTTTTTGATGTTAATCAAAAGACGATTTTCAAACAGTCTGGATAACCGCAATTTAGCGGATGTTTTAGGTGCCTAACACCTTCCTGAAATGTTAATAGGAACCTCTTACTCAGAATCTTTAAAAATTGAACGATTTTTCTATTTTGGATCGTTTAAAGTATTCTATAAAGGTTTCTTAATTCCTTTTCAAAATTAAGTGGCGACTCTTTAAAAGTCAAAAATTTTCCGCAAAACAGAAATGGCGAATCTATTGGGGATTGTTTGAACTATGTTCTAACCAAATGTTTGATTTCGTCTTTTTATTAACTTTTTATGTGTTTTTATGTTTTGATTCTGTAAAGTTTAACTATCGCATCTCCTGGCATATTCCTGCATCATTTAAACTGTTTTGGGGTTTCGTGGATGTCCTGACCCCTGTTGTTCAATTCCAAAATGTGTTGGAAATACGAACAGCTTATTAGCACGTGAGTCATCTGATGGTTGTTCGTATTTTTAAACTCAAGTTGTCCGCTTGAGAACAAGTGTTCTAACCCACTCTAGACACCGAGGATAGAACGAAATCAAAATCCTATTTTAGGCATGAGCCTAGGACGACCCAATACCCGAGTAGGGTATTGGGCCTATTAGAAAACCTGCTCTACGTCTATTGACCCCGAGTCAATTACAGATGAATCTTATTTATGTGTTGAAAAAATATATGCTTGTCTAATTCAATCCATTACCCTTGGGATCGGGGGAAGGCTTATCTTTGTCTGCTTTCGTGTAGGATATGGCTCAACTACATTCCCACGAAAAGTTTAAGATGGTTACTAAACTCGATGATTTCTTGAAACTATAGTGGGATCACATGAGCACAGAAGAGAGAAAGGTTGTTAGAACACACATCAGGCATCTCCCTTTTTTGATTGAGATGGACGCTTGGCCTGAAATGATCCATGTACTAACAACTTTTTGGGATGATCAGAATATGGTATTTCGCTTTGGGGATGTTGAATTGACTCCTACTATTGAAGAGGTGTTGATTTGTTTCGAGAGTACTGAAATGTGTTTTAAAAGAAGGGAGACACCTGATAAGAATATTATAGTCCCAATTGTGTGGAATCGTCAAAAGATCAAGGAGGTATTTTTAACTGACGACGACACCTGGCTAGGAGAACATAATGGAGAAAATATCACTTTTCGTGAGTTGTATCGTAGGTTCGGAAGATTCAATGCTTTTCACAAATTTGGACATAAATTTGAGTCAGAAGTAAAATGGAAGGAGACGAGAGCCTTTGCGTTTGCGGTAGTTCTACTTGGAACCATGGTGTTCCCACAGAGGGAAAATGGCACAGTTCATCCAAGGGTTGTCTTAGTAACCCATGCACTCTTCTTTGGAATGGAGTACAATTCTAAAAAGGTATTCCACAACTTATCTCCTATGATTGTTGTCGACATATATCGAGCTTTGGGAAGATGTCAAGTCGAGAATCGTTTATTTCAAGGCTGCAACCTTATATTGCAATAGTGGATGATGATGCATTTGGTGAAAAATCCTAGAACGGTACAACCCGATCATAAAACAAGAAGGAATCTGCTAGAATCGCATGACATGTGGCTGTTCTTACACAAGTTCAAAAGGGAAGCATCTCATGAATTTTGGTTTAAGACTCTTGGAGAATTAAGAGATGACGATGTGCAATGGTTCATTAACTACCTTCGTTTAGGGAAATACGCTATTCGAGAGGGTGAGTGGCCTTTTCTAGTGCTTCTGGGTCTCAGGGGAACCCGTCCCTACAATTCCGGCAGAGTTCTTAGGCAATTTAAGATCAAGCAAGAGAGACCTCAAATTGATTCTATGCTCAGATTCTTCACCGAGTATGATGAAAACGAGTCCTCACTCAAAGACTATATGATAAACGGGTGGAGAAAAAGAAGGTGGACGGAAGTATCTTTCCGTATAGGGTATGAACCCGAAGTCAGCGACACTTATAAGGATTGGTTAAAAAAGAGCCTCACCGGAGCATTGATTCCGGCGTCGTGGATGTAGAATCCGAGCATTAGATCCAACTCCACATGCTTCAAGATGAGTTTCAGAAAAGTGAAATTGGGCACTGACAAATGCATGTAGAAGATGCTTTAACAATACGTATGTTGAGGGAAGAGTTGAAAAGAGCTAGGCAAGAGGCTGATGATGCTAGGTAGTGTTTAATCAATTTGGATGATAGCATGGCCTCCTTACTCGATAGTATAGGAAAAATGACTTACGACAGCAAGGCACAGTTATGCGGGAGTTATCTGATCATCAATAGGTATCAAATAGCACAGGAGGTGAACAAGGCAAAGAAGGCAAAGGCAGACGAAGGAGCCTCCAGTAGCTAGTTTTTCTATTTCCCCTGTATGGAAACTTATTTTTTTTCATGTTATTTTCCTTTTTCCCTAAAGATTGTATCCCTCTTTTGTTATCGTTTCTAGGCATTTATGCCCTTTTCGTGTCTATATAAGTTAGGGGATAAAGGATTGACTTTAAGGAAGCATATATTTTCTTCAAAATCACTAGGCTTGAATCCTTAGCTCAAAAAGGGTCACCCCAGTTAGGATATGCATTATTATAATGTTTTGTCTAATATAATTGTCCTATGTGCTTATGTTTGTTTGTTTGAATCAAAGGCAAGTTTATTCGCTATGCTCCTATGGATGAATTTGGCTGTGACTCAAACAACTCTACGTGGTTATTTCTTGTCAAATATTTTGCATTACTTATCACATACGGAAACTAACACAGTTGCCTTTGTGTTGTTTTACTTTACAGTTAATAAAAACTACTCCGTGTTGATATAAGCTGGCAGAACATTCCTACCTCACTCGGTCAAAGGCGCACAAAATTTCATCCTCTGACCATCATTCAATAATGACTAAAATGATGAAGAAAATGCATTGACCGTCAAGGACAATGTAATAACGGAACAGAATGAGATTATTGCGGAGCTTGCAAAGAAGTTAGAAATGCTTTAGGAGGAAATAAATTGCACTCAAGATTTGGCTAACCTGGCCATTACTGTCAATGCTCCCACTCCAGGAGGACATGGGACTCTACTCCAAATTCCTCCTCTCAGTATGCCTATTCTTGGGAATCAACCAAATAACGCATCGTTCGTCTCCACTCGTCAAATTGTCCAAAACACCAATCGCAAAAATAACCAAGATATATATCATCCATTAAATCTATCTCTAACCCCGCAAAACCCATTTTACAAATAAACAAAATTCATGCCCAAATCCACAAGATTCACTCCCAAAACCACAAAATCCATCCCCAAATCTTCCATCGAATCTATTCCCGAATCCACCAAATTCATTTCCAAATTAGCAAAATCCTTCTCAGATGCCACCAAACTACTTGTAATTCCACGAAACCTTTCTAAATTTCAAAACGTCCTCCCTGCCTTCCAACCAACTTCCTTTCATCCACAAAATTAAGCCTCCCAAACCACTCGTAATTCCACAAAACCTTTCTAAATTTCAAAACGTCCTCCCTGCCTGCCAACGAACTTCCTTTCATCCGTAAAATCAAGCCTCCCTTCCAAATCCTCCTCATGTATCATATCCACCGACATCTATAATCCTCTTTCTAATCCCGAGATGGACCATTACGAAGAAAAAGAGAAAGAGTGGAGGATCGAGCATAAAATAAAGTTTCTAGCTAAGAATAGAGAGATCATGAGGATCAAAGAATCTCATGGAGCAAGGAACCACGACGGTTTAGGGTACGATGACTTATGTATTCACCCTGGAGTAGATCTACCAGAAGGTACAAGGTCCCTAAGTTTAAAGTGTTCAACGGTACCAGAAACCCAATGGCTCATCTAATAAGGTATTGTGATCAAATGGTGGGGGTAGGGAAAAATGAAGCATTATTGATGCATTTGTTTAGCCGGATTTTAAGTGGCGAAGCCTTAGAATGGTTCATGTCTCAAGAACTAAAAAGATGGACTGGTTGCAGAGCATTGGCCAAAGGTTTCCTTGACAGGTTCGTGTTTAACATTGAAATAGTCTCTGACCGATATTCACTAGATCGGATCAAACAGAGAAGTGATGAGTGTTTCCAAGACTATGCTTTCCGTTGGAGGAAAGAAGCTACCAAAGTGCAAACCCCATTTTTGAGAAATAAATGGTATTTGTATTCTCTCGCACTCAAGATGGAGAATATTATACCAGGATGGTGTCCACTGTCAGGGCGACTTTTGCAGATTTGGTAAAAATAAGAGAATCACTAGAAGAAGGTATTCAGACAGAAAAAATTGCCAAGACCCCAACATCGTCCGGGACTGCTATGTTCTCGAAAAAGAAAAAGGAGGATGTAAGCACAGTTTCTGCTGATTCTATGGAAAAAATGAAAAAGAGGTTCAACTCTATGAATATTTTCTCTTCGCCGCCGTCACCAAACTTTCAGCATGTATTCTACACTCAACCCCAATACCAAGATCCACTCCTAAATGTCCAACCTCAGTACCAAACTCTACTCCCAAATATCCAACCCCAATACCAAGCTCCACTCCCACATATCCAATCCCAATGCCAAGCTCCATAGCCAAATATTCTTCCCCAACACCAAGTTCCACCGCCGAATTATCAACCTCATGTCCAATCCACTCTTTCAAACAACCGAACAAACATCCAAGCACCTTCAAATTATCATCAAGTGCCTCTTCCTGCAAATCAGAACCATTATAACCCTCTACGTCCAAACATCAAAAAGAAACCTCCCTGAAACTTCACGCCGCTGGCTGAAAGTCGCACCCAACTATTTGAAAGATTGAGGAATGTCGATTATTTGCAACTGATCTAGCCAAAGCCTATCAATCCCAACTCTCGATTTTATCATCCTGACCAAAATTGTGCCTATTATTCAGGAGCAGTAGGGCATAGTACCGAGGACTGTATTATCTTGAAACATAAGATATAAGATCTGATTGATCAAAAGGTCATCACGCATCAGTCACCAACGCCAAATGTCAATAGTAACCCATTGCCTAATCATGGGGGACCTACAGTTAACATGATTAAAATAGAAGGAGAATGGGCATCTGGCAAGACTATTATTAAGGTGAATTCAGAAAAGTGCAAAAGGGCGGAAGAGGTAGAAAAGATAGAGAGAGTTGTGGTTGCCTTAAGTGTCAATGAGAAAGCCCCATTTATAGTGATGATGGCCCCGACTCAAGTGTACACTCCACCGCCAAGGAAGGAATTTATTGTATAGACCGCTGCTTCCCACGGTATGACGCGATCGGGACTATAATACATTCCTGAAGAATTGACCAACAAAAAGAATTCACAGAAAAGGCCAATCACTGAAGGGGAGGCTGAGAAATTTTAGAGGCGTATGCAACCAAAGGACTATTCAATTGTGAAACATATAGAGAAGACTAACTCAAATTTCTATTTTGGCATAATTAATAAGTTTGCAATACCACCGACAGGTTTTATCGAAGGTCTTAGATTAAGCGTATATTCCCACAGGGATGAGTGTTGAGAACCTGGCTGCGATGATAGGAAATGTTGTGGGAAGTCATCGCATATTGTTCAGAGATGAAGATTTTCCGTTTGAAGGAGCGATGCATTACAAGGCCTTGCACGTCACTGTCACTTGTTGAGACTATGTGATTAATCAGGTATTGATAGATGACGGATCCGGTGTGAACATTTGTCCTCTCTCCACATTGGTTTAAATGGGCTATGACTTAGGGAAAATTCTCCAAATCCACGTAAATGTGAGAGCATTTGATGGAAAGCAGAGAGATACCATAGGTGAAATTGATTTGCACATCCAAATGGGACCTGCTTGTAATACCCCGAAAAAATTCAACTCAATATTAGCTCCATGTTTCAAGCTCATGTATAGTACATCATGGTTCCTTGGTAGTTTCATGATCAAGGTTGATGTGAATTAAGGTTTCCAATATGTCCTAGCTATTGTGCGAATCAAAATATTCCTTACCGATTGAATTCTTGAGAAGGGTATTGGTATCATCAATTTCAAATGAGAATATCTCTCATTATACTATGATTTTTATCCCATCACCTACCAACAGATATATAATTTAATAAGCTTTTCGTCGATACCAAACTCGCCTAAAACAGACACCCGGTGAAGAAGTTATGGCTATTTTAAGGTTCTGCTGTAAGACGAATGCCATTTCAGTGCATGGCGCGTTGCGTCGGAGGCCAAAATGGAAACCGTCAATTTCTATAAAGCCTCCTTGATAGCCCTACTTCGCATCAAACTTCTAGGTTGAAATAATTGGCATTTTACCAAGCTCCGCGTCGCGCTGGGGCCCTAAATCGGGATAAATTTTGCGTAGTTTTCAGTTTTCATTTTAAACTCCTCAAGGGCAATATGGTAACTTACCAAAACCCTATATATACTCTTTAAACATGGGATTGAAGCACCAAAGCATCCCTTTACATTAATTTTATCAAAATTCACTCAAGAACAGTCTAGAACAAGTCTAGGGTTTCCATTGGGGTTTCAAGCTTCAAGCAAATTCAACCGTAGATTCCACAAATTCTTAATCTAAGGTATGCGTAGTGTTCATCTATGGATCCAATCCATTCATAGAGCTCAAGAACCATGTTTTTAAATGTTATTTTGTAAACTTTTTATGGTGATATAAGCATGTAAATGTTGATGATTGTTGTTTAAGTTTCAAAATGATATCTAAAGATGTTTTCATGAAATATATGTGGTTGTTAGTTGAAAAACATAAACTTTAGGTGGTTTGATATGATGCAAGTATGAAATCCACCTATGCTTTAAAGAATGCATGCAAGGTGTTTGAAAAAATACCTAGGATGCTAGAAACCCATAATTACATGATTCCATGATATCTAAATGACAAGTCCATATTAGCTATACACTTCCATATGAATTTCCATGTTATTTATGTGTTGTTGTTGTTGTGGCATGAAGCATGTGTGATAATGGAAATATGATTTATATAACGAAATGTATCCATTCTCTCCCTACCATATTGAGATGTGAATAAATACATAAAGTATACTATCTCCTACTTATAATATTATGAATTATGGAGCCTAATCTTGTGATTAAGTTATGTCATGTGTGCCACTTTCCTTCTATCGAGTCCTGGGGGTATTCGTACCCAAAAAATATAGCTGTGTACCTAGAGCCATGTCATGTGACACGATAAATCTCAGTTAAGCTATACTCTATAGAACTCAGTCAGTCATGTGACTTAGGAAACATTAGAAATCTCATGATCTCAGTTAACTCTTAGATAATAGTACTACTCCGTCAGTCAACGGATGTATGTTATTCAGTCCATGTACAGCCAGTTGAATCATGTTTAGTCCCTTTAGATTGGAGTAGAAGTTAGCACCGAGTGAACCTAAGTATGGAAACTCACCTGCCAGTTCAGGGTGTGATTCTTAGCAGTCATCCTTATGTTTCAGAGCTACGTAGCCAGCGTAGGTTGAGACATCTTAAACTGTCAAATTAGGGTTGATGAGGTGGCTTAACCTGTCAGTTTAGGGTCCCACCATTCTCACTTTGAGTACCTGCCAGATAAGGGTCACTCACAATTTTCCTTACCAGTGGCGTGGTATTGACACCCCTCCAATCAGGGTAGAGATAGGACCCCAGCTTAGCCGTAATGTTGGTTAAAAAACTACCTCCCACAGTTTCAGTACCAGTATCAGTATAAAAAACTCAGACAGTTCTGCAGATATCAGTATACCAGGATTGTTAGATACAGTCAAATTCAGTTATAGCACGGGACTCAAAGAGTTCTACCAGATTTAGGACTGTCAGACACAGTCGCTCATGTATCAGAACTACAGTTCCAGTCATGTATTAGCGTATAGATTTAGTTAGGACATACTCACGATCTCAGTTACTATGTATTTATGTTTGTACTCTTACATTCATATCAGTCAGTCAGTTAGTATTATTCATGCATGTAAACCCTTTACATTAGCCTACCTCACTCGTATACTCAGTAATCTAGTTGTACTAACGCATTTGTGCTATGGTGCTTTCTTTTTATGTTACACCATAGGTCAAGAGCCACGAGTTCCAGACAAGCAGTAGCTTTCCAGTCGCAGTGTTGCAGTGAGTCCTCATCCATTCGACGATAATATGATTTGATTTATTCATTTATTACTTCAGTTCAGTTTTATAAAGTTAGTTGGAGACATGTTCTTTCAACTCTTTAATCAAACAGTACTTAGAGGCTTTCAGATTTAGTCAAATTTAGATATCAGATTTAGTATTCAGTTTTATATTCAGTTGTTTTGGGTATTCATTACCCCATGGATGTTACTATATCTCTTCAGTTGAACCTTATGGCCTACATATTTAGGTTTTCCACGTATTATATGTATATTATGTAGTGTACAGGTACAGATATCAGTCATGGGTTAGCTTGTGCTCCCTTGGGGTCATGAACACTGTGTAGCATTCTATTTCAGAAAATCGAGGCGTTACAAACTTGGTATCAGAGTCTAAGGTTCAATAGAGTCCTAGGAATTCTTAAAGCCGCATCTAGTAGAGTCTTGTTCATGGGTGTGTTACGCGCCACATTTATGTACAGAAGGCTATATGATGTTTTAGGAACAGTTTCCCTTCTTTAAGTATTCATGTCGTGCTAGTGAGCATAATCTCAAGTTAAACTCCCAGTCTAATTCGTTCTTCTTTTATCTCAGAATATGGCCCCAAAGAGAAGAAACCAGCCAGCTCCTCAGCCTGAAGATCCTTGGGGTGAACATATTTCTCATGCCGAGTTTAGAGCCACATTCACCATACTTGCTCAGTCTGTGGCTGCCCAAAATGAAAGGCCACCAGCTATTCCGGCCAATCCAGTGGCAAATTCCACAGCAGCTAGGATTCGGGACTTCACCCGAATGAACCCTCCGTCTTTACATGGGTCTAAGTCATATGAAAACCCTCAGGAGTTCATTGACCAAGTTCAAAAGGTCATTGACATCATGGGTGTTACTTCTTTTCAGAGTGCTGAGTTAGCCGCATATCAGTTGCAAGATGTGGCTCACACTTGGTACAAACAGTGGAAGTCTGAGAGGGTAGATGGAGCAGGTCCTATTAGGTGGGAGAAATTTGTCATGGATTTCTTAGACAGATTCTTTCCCTGAGAGCTGAGGAAAGCCAAAGTTTTTGAGTTCGTCAACCTCAGGCAGGGAAATATGATGGTTAGGGAGTATTCTCTCATATTTACTCAGCTAGCCAGGTATGCCGCTCATGTGGTTGCAGACAATAGGGCTAAGATGAGCAAGTTCGTGTCAGGGGTGAATGATAGCATGGTGAATGAGTGTAGATCTACGATGCTGAACAGTGATATGACCTTAGCTAGACTCATGACCCATTCTCAACAGATAGAGGAGCAGAAGATTAGAACTAGAAGAGGCAGAACAAGAGAGCAAAATCAGGCAGTTTCAATTTTCCTCAGCCCAAATCAGAGGAAGGGAACTATTCGCAGTTCCATCCCAAGTCAGTAGCTCCAGCTCCTTCCTCCACTAGTGCCCCAGTGCGGAAATTCAGAGATGGCAGCAGAGACAAAGCGCTAGGCTCTAAATCTCAGGGTAGTGTTAGCAATGCCCGAACAAATCCCCTTCATCAGGCTTGTGGTAAGAACCACAAGGGTATTTGCTGAGCCGGTAGTGATGTATATTTTGGTCGTGGAAAGCCAGGCCACAGGATTAGAGAGTGTCCGCAGTCAGGTCTTCAGGGTCAGCAAATTCATTCCGCAGCTCAATTCGGTCACTCAAACCAGCAGGGTGCCACTTCCAGTGCTACTAGTAGGCAACGCCCAAATAGACTCTAGGCTCTTCAGACCCAACAAGATCAGGAAAATTCTCCTGACGTCATTACTGGTACGTTACAAATTATGTTTATGCTTTGCTAGACCTAGGTGCATCCTTGTCTTTTGTTACTCCATACATAGCAGGCGATTTCGAAATTAGTCCCAAGATTTTAGCAGAGTCCTTTTCAGTCTCTACCCCAGTGGACAAAACCATCATAGCTCGGCGGGTAAATAGGAACTGCCCAATTATGATTTTTCAGAAATCTACGTCAGCAAATTTAGTCGAGCTAGAGATGACAAACTTTGATGTCATTCTCGGCATGGATTGGCTTTATTCTTGCTATGCCACAGTCGACTGCAAAAATAGGATAGTTCAGTTTTAGTTCCCGAATGAGCCTGCCTTAGAGTGGAAGGGTAGTGTTTCAGCGTTCAGGGGTCAACTTATTTCCTACCTCCGGGCAAGGAAAATGATTTCTAATGTGTGTGTCTATCATCTCGTGCATGTTAAAGATTCTAGTTCCAAATCTCCCAGTCTTGAATCAGTCCCAGTAGTTAGTGAATATTCATATGTCTTTTTCGAAGATATTCCAGGCATTCCTCCCGAAAGGGAAATAGACTTCGGCATAGATCTTCTCCCAGATACTCAGTCTATCTCTATCCCACCATACAGAATGGCACCAACAGAACTTAAGGAACTGAAAGATCAGTTGAAGGATCTCTTAGATAAGAGATTCATCAGGCCTAGTGTATCCTCATGGGGTGCGCCGGTCTTATTCATGTGCAATAAAGATGGTTCTCTCAGGATGTGTATTGATAACCATCAGCTCAACAAAGTTACGGTCAAGAATAGGTATCCACTTTTTAGAATAGATGATCTATTCGACCAAGTTTAGGGTGCCAGTTATTTCTCCAAGATAGACCTCAGATCAGGCTATTATCAGCTCAGAGTTAGAGAATGTGACATCCCGAAGACAGCTTTCCGTACTTGGTATGGTCATTTTAAATTTTTAGTCATGTCCTTTGGTTTAACCAATGCCCCTGTAGCTTTCATGGACTTGATGAACCATGTGTTCAAGCAGTACTTGGACATGTTCGTCATAGTCTTTATAGATGATATTCTGGTCTATTCTCGCATTCAGCGTGATCATTCAGACCATCTCAGAATTGTTCTTTAGACCCTCAGAAATCATCAGTTGTTTGCCAAGTTCAGTAAGTGGGAGTTTTCGATAAGATCAGTAGCATTCCTTGGCCATATTATTTCTGGAGAGGGCATTAGAATAAATCCTCATAAAACTAAAGCGGTAAGAAACTGGTCTAGACCCGTATCTCCAACAGATATTAGGAGTTTCTTGGGTTTGGCTGGCTATTGCAGATGGTTTGTCGAGGGATTTTCTTTTATTGTGTTTCCTATGTCCAGATTGACTCAGAAAAAGGTCAAGTTTCAGTGGTCAGATTTATGTGAGAAGAGTTTTCAGGAATTGAAGACTTGACTCACTACAGCTCCAGTTCTAGCTCTTCCAGATGGTTCAGATGGGTTCGTAGTATATTGTGATGCATCCAGAGTGGGTTTAGGTTGTGTCCTTATGCAGCATGGTAAGGTCATAGCCTACGCCCTCGGAACAATTAAAGCCCCATGAGAAGAATTATCCTACTCATGAT
Source organism: Capsicum annuum (assembly GCF_002878395.1). Lineage (NCBI taxonomy): Eukaryota > Viridiplantae > Streptophyta > Magnoliopsida > Solanales > Solanaceae > Capsicum > Capsicum annuum. The sequence continues at coordinate 131,905,844 of NC_061112.1, read as the reverse complement.
CTTGAGTTAGCAGTCGTACTTTTTGCCTTGAAGATTTGAAGGCATTATATTTACGAAGTTCATGTAGACATCTTCAAAGATCATAAGAGTCTCCAGCATGTATTTTCTCAAAAAGATCTCAATCTTCGTCAGAGAATGTGGTTAGAGCTCTTGAAGGACTATGACATGAGTGTCCTTTATCATCCGAGCAAGGCCAACGTTGTGGTCGATGCTCTCAGTAGACTCTCCATGAGCAGTATTTCTCACATTAAGGATAGCAAGAAAAAGATAGCTTAGGAAATCCATCAGCTTGCCAGACTAGGCGTTCGCTTAGTCGACTCTTCAGAGGGTAATGTATGTGTTCAGAGTAGTTCAGATTCATCTCTAGTTTCCAAGGTGAAAGAAAAGCAAGACATAGATCCTAGCCTTATCAAGCTGAAAGAGTCAGTTTAAAATCAGAAAGTTCAAGTTTTCTCCCAAGGGGGAGATGGTGTTCTTTGTTATTAGGGTCGTTTATGCATTCCAGGTGTAGATGACTTGAGGTAACGAATTCTTGTAGAAGCGCATGGTGCGCGATACTTCATTCATCCAGGGGCCACTAAGATGTACCGCTATTTGTGGGAGATCTATTGGTGGAGTGGGATGAAAAGTGATGTTGCAGAGTTTATGGCTAAGTTCTCTACATGTCAGCAGGTTAAGATAGAGCATTAGAAATCTAGTGGTTCCATGCAGGAGTTCACCATTCCTACTTGGAAGTGGGAAGAAGTGAACATAGACTTCGTGACGAGTTTGCCTAGAACTCGTCATCAGCATGATTCAGTTTGGGTCATTGTAGATAGAATGACCAAGTCAGCCCATTTCCTTCCAGTTCGTTCCTCCTATTCAACCAAGGATTATGCCAAACTCTACATCAGGGAGTTGGTCAGATTACATGGTGTTCCCTCATCTATTATCTCAGACATAGGTACCCAGTTCACCTCACACTTCTGAAAAGTATTCCAAAAGGGTCTCGTACCAAAGTTTATCTCAGTATAGCATTTCTTTCTCAGACAGATAGTCAAGTAGAAAGGACCATTCAGAGGGCGTGTGCAATTGATTTCAAGGGAAGTTGGGATGACCATTTGGCCTTGATTGAGTTTGTATACAGCAATAGCTATCACTCCAGTATTCAGGTGGCTTCATTCGAAGCTCTCTATGGTAGGAGATATAGATCTCTGATTGGTTGATTCAAAGTTAGTGAGGCCTTAGTCATAGGTACTGACTTAGTATTCGATATCTTAGAGAAATTTTGGTTGATCAGGGAGAGATTCAGGCTGCTTAGAGCCGATAGAAGTCTTATGCAGATGTTTATAGGAAGGATCTCGAGTTTGAGGTCAACGACTATATCTATCTTAAGATCTCTCCCATGAAGGGAGTGAAGAGGTTCAGCAAGAAAGGGAAACTCAGTCCCCGACATATCGATCCCTTCAGGATTCTCAGTCGCTTCGACAAGGTATCTTATGAGCTAGAATTGCCTTTAGATCTAGCCTCAGTTCATCTAGTCTTCCATGTCTCTTTGTTCAAGAAGTGCATAGGTGATCCAGCAGTTGTAGTCCCTGTTCAGAACATTGACATTCAGAACAGCCTCTCTTATGAAGAGATTCCAGTTGAAATCTTAGACTATCAGACTCATAGATTAAGGAACAAAAAAGTCCCTCTAGTTAAGGTTCTTTGGCGAAATCAGTCTCATAAGGGAGCTACCTGGGAAACAGAAATAGATATGCATACCAAGTATCCTCACCTTTTCCCCGCAAATTCAGACCAAGCTCAAGGTAATAGTTCTCCTTAAGCTTATTCAGTTTCATGTTTATGTCCCTAGTTTAAACTTGGTATATATTACCGTTGCATACTCAATCATGCATTCATGTATCAGTTCAATTATAAGGTCATGCATCAGATATGCATTCTTATCCTGACAAGCTCAGTTTATCAGATTGCTCAGTTACGCATCCATGTACCAGTTATCCATACACCAGATATGTATGAGTTCAGTATGTTTAGCATGTCAGTCATGAGATCATGTTTCAGTCCTTCATGTTCAGTTCATGTTTGGCTTGTTTTATTCTTCCCTCTCAGTTAAGTCTCATTCGAGGACGAATGTTCCCAAGGGGGAGATATTGTAATACACCAAAAAAATTCAACTCAATATTAGCTCCGTGTTTCAAGCCCATGCATAGTACATCATGGTTCCTTGGTAGTTTCATGATCAAGGTTGATGTGAATCAAGGTCTCAAAAATGTCCTAGCTATTGTGCGAATCAAAACATTTTTTACCGATTGAATTCTTGAGAAAGATATTGGTATTGTCAACTTCAAATGAGCATATATCTCATTATACTACAAATTTTGATCCCATGACCTACCAACGGATATATAATTTAATACGATTTTCATCGATATCAAATTTGCCTAAAACGGGCACCCGGTGAAGAAGTTATGGCTATTTTAAGTTTCTGTTGTAAGAGAATGCCATTTCAATGCATGGCACGTCGCGCCAGAGGCAAAAATGGCACTCGTCAATTCCTAGAAAGCCTCCACGATAGCCCTGCTTCGCTCCAAGCTTCCAGGTTGCAATAATTGGTATTTTACCAAGCTCCGCGTCACGTGAGGACCTAAATCGGGATAAATTTTGCGTAGTTTTTAGTTTTTGTTTTAAACTCCTCAAGGGCAATATGGTAACTTACCAAAACCCTATATATACTCTTTAAACACGGGATTGAAGCCCCAAAGAAGCCCTTTACATTAATTTTATCAAAATTCACTCAAGAACAGTCAAGAACAAGTCTACGATTTCCATTGGGGTTTCAAGCTTCAAGTAAATTCAACCGTAGATTCCACGAATTCTTAATCTAAGGTATGCATAATGTTCATCTATGGATCCAATCCATTCATAGAGCTCAAGAACCATGTTTTTAAATGATATTTTGTAAACTTTTTGTGGTGATATAAGCATGTACATGTTGATGATTGTTGTTTAAGTTTCAAAATGATATCTAAAGATGTTTTCATGAAATATATGTGGTTGTTAGTTGAAAAACATGAACTTTAGGTGGTTTGATGTGATGAAAGTATGAAATCCACCTATGCTTTAAAGAATGCATGCAAGGTTTTTGATAAAATACCTAGGATGCTAGAAACCCATAATTACATGATTCCATGATTTAAATGACAAGTCCATATTAGCTATACACTTCCATATGAATTTCTATGTTATTTATGTGTTGTTGTTGTTGTGGCATGAATCATGTGTGATAATGGAAATATGAATTATATACACGAAATGTATCCATTCTCTCCCTACCATGTTGAGATGTGAATAAATACATGAAGTATACTATCCCTTACTTATAATATTGTGAATTATGGACTCTAATCTTGTGATCAAGTCATGTCATGTGTGTCAGTTTCCTTCTATCGAGTCCTGGGGGTATTCATACTCGAAAAATATAGTTGTGTGCCTAGAGCCCTATCATGTGCCATGATAAATCTCAGTAAAGCTATACTCTATAGAACTCAGTCAGTCATGTGACTCAGGAAACATCAGAAATCTCATGATCTTAGTTAACTCTCAGATAATAGTACTACTCTGTCAGTCAACGAATATTAGTTATTCAGTCCATGTACAACCAGTTGAATCATGTTTAGTCCCTTCAGATGGGAGTAGAAGTTAGCACCGAGTGAATCCAAGGATGGGAACTCACCTGCCAGTTCAGGGTGTGATTCTTAGCAGTCATCCTGGTGTTCCAGAACTACGTAGCCAGTGTAGGTTGTGACATCTTAACCTGTCAAATTAGGGTTGATGAGGTGGCTTAACTTGTCAATTTAGGTTCCTACCATTCTCACTTTGAGTACCTTCTAGATAAGGGTCACTCACAACTACCCTTTCCAGTAGTGCGGTATTAACACCCCCTCAGTCTGGGCAGAGATTGGACCCCATCTTAGCCGTAATGGTATACATGGGGTATATCGGTTAAACAACTACCTCCCACGGTTTCAGTACCAGTCTCTGTAAAAAAACTCAGACAGTTCTGCAGATATTAGTATACTAGGACTATTAGATACAGTCAAATCAGTTATAGCACGGGACTCAGAGAGTTCTACCAGATTCAGGACTGTCAAACACAGTCGCTCATGTATCAGAACTATAGTTCCAGTCGTGTATTAGCACACAGATTTAGCTACCACGTACTCACGATCTCAGTTACTATGTATGTATGTGTGTACTTTTACGTTCATATCAGTCAGTTAGTTAGTATTATTCATGCATGTAAACCCTTTGTATTAGCCTACCTCACTCATATACTCAGTACTCCAGTTGTACTGACCCATCTGCGCTATGGTTCTTTCTTTTCATGTTACACCATAGGTCTAGAGCCACGAGTTCCAGACCAACAGTAGCTTTCCAGTCGCAGTGTTGCAGTGATTCCTCATCCATTCAAGGATAATATGATTTGATTTATTCATTTATTACTTCAGTTCAGTTTTACGGAGTTAGTTGGAGACATGTTCCTTCAACTCCTTATTCAGACAGTACTTAGAGGCTTTCAGATTTAGTCAAATTTAGCTATCAAATTCAGTATTCAATTTTATATTCAGTTGTTTTGGGTATTTATTACCCTATGGATGTAACTATATCTCTTCAGTTGAACCTTATGCCTACATGTTTAGGTTTTTCGCGTATTATATATAAATTATGCAGTGTACAGGTTCAGATATTAGTCATGGGTTATCTTATGGTTCCTCGGGGTCATGAGCACCGTGTAGCATTCTGATTTAAAAAATTGGAGCGTTACACTGCTGAATTCAAGATTAATTTTCATGTAATGGATATTCATCCTAGTTACAACCTGCTCTTGGGAAGACCGTGGATACATGGTGCAAAGGCAGTTTCATCACCTCTTCATCAGTTATTGAAGTTCATTTGGGAGGATCATGAAATAGTCATCTAAGGGGGAGGAAGATGAGCGAATCATCCCAATGGTTATGTACCGGTGATTGCAGATGTTGCAAAGGGTAGTAGCTTCTACACAGTGGAAATTGTAAATGCTATGAAAAAGGATCTGACGCTCAAAGCTCCAATGTCTTCTGTCTACAAAATGATTGTGACTGTAATATTGAGAAATAGGTTCGATCCTGGTCAAGGTTTGGGTAAGAATCTACAAGGAATTATTGAGCCCATTATGATCCCATAGAAAGCCACTAGGTATGGGTTAGGATATCGGCATACAGAGGAGGATGAGACAGAGAATAAGTCAGAGATAAGTCTGTTTAGGCCCTTACCACTCCTGTACCAATCATTTCCCGTGCATAATATGTCAAATGATGAAGCTCTTGGGGATAGGATATGAGATCTGTTCGAAGGATGCAATGCTCTACCATATGATTTCCTAATGTTCGGTGGGGTGAAGAAGATTGCACCAGGGAAGGCCTTGCAAAACTGGACCTCCACCCCATTCATAACCTATCATCCATTGTGGTAGATGAAAGGGCAATTACTAATAGTTTTTAAAATCAGTGATGATCCGATGAGACCCCATGATCCACCCTTTACATCTCAAATTTTCTTTTTGTATTTTTACTGCTTGCAAAAGGAATGGGCTTGTGTTTGCACGAGTCATGAGCCATAGTTTGTAATTATCTCTCAAATTTTGATAAAGGCTTTTCTTTATTTCAAAAAAAAAATTATCATTTTTCGAAAGACCACTATTCGTATATTTTATTATTATCTTGTTATCATCTAACTTGGTTTGTTTATTACAGTAACAGTAACTCAAAACCTGCCAATGTCATGTCATGTCAAAGCTTAGACGAACAAAATGAGGGGAATGATGATGATTGGAAGAAAGGTGATGAGAAACGATTAGTTGAAGATATAGAGAAGTTTGAGAATCGGGAGAAGCCCAACCTGGAGGAAACTGAAACAGTGAACCTGGGAGATTATGATGAAATCAAAGAAACAAATGTCAGTGTCCACCTGGAGGAAGAAAAAAAGAGAGCTCATTTACCTATTGCGGGAATACATTGATGTGTTTTTCTGGTCCTATGATGATATGCCGGGATTGAGCACCAGCATTATGTCGCATAAGTTGCCGATAAATCTCAAGTTTGATCCTGTCAAGCAAAAACTGCAGAAATTCAAGCCAGATTTAAGTCTAAAGATCAAGGAAGAAGTAACAAAAAAAATCCAGTCTAAGGTTGTGGAGGTCACAAAATATCCGACATGGCTAGCCAATATTGTCCTGGTGCCGAAGAAGGACGGAAAGATTCAAATTTGTGTTGACTATAGAGACTTGAATAGAGCCAGTCCTAAAGATAATTTTCCACTGCCCAACATCCGCATAATCATTGATAATTGTGCAAAACATGAAATATAGTCTTTCGTTGATTGTTTTGCCGCGTATAATCAGATATTGATGGATGAGGAAGACACAAAAAGATGGTTTTTGTTACGCCCTGGGGTTTTTATCATTATAAGGTAATGCCTTTTGATCTCAAGAATGCGGGTACAAAATATATGAGGGCTATGACGATAATTTTCCATGATATGATTCATAAAGAGATTGAGGTGTACGTGGATGATGTAATTATCAAATCCTGCAAGAGTTCGGATCATCTGACCCATCTAGAGAAATTCTTCAACAGATTAAGAAAGTACAATTTGAAGTTAAATCCTGCTAAGTGTGCTTTTGGTGTGCCATCAGGAAAGTTACTGGGATTCATAGTAAGCAGGAGAGGCATCGAGCTAGACCCATCTAAAATTAAGACAATTCAGGATTTGCCACCGCCGAGGACCAAGAAGGAGGTTATGAGTTTCATGGGCCGTTTGAATTACATTAGCAGGTTCATTGCTCAGTCAACAGTCATATGCGAGCCAATTCTCAAGATGTTGAAGAAAAATGCATTGTATGAGTGGACAGAAGAATGTCAGAGAGCTTTCGACCGCATCAAGGAATATTTATCTGCACCGCCAATTTTGGTTCTGCCCAGAGAAGGAATTCCATTGCTGATTTACCTATCAATCTCAGAAAATGATTTTTGATGTGTCCTCGGGCAACATGATGAGACCGGTAGGAAAGAGAAAGCCATCTACTACTTGAGTAAAAATTTTACACCATATGAAGCCCGTTACACTCTCGTAAAAAGGATATGTTGCACTTTGACTTGGGCCACACAAAAGTTGAGGCATTATCTGTCGTCATACACAACATACCTTATCTCGAGAATGGATCTATTCAAGTATATATTCCAAAAAGCCATGCCCACGGGAAAGCTAGCCAAATGGGAAATGTTGCTGAGTGAGTTTGACATTGTGTATGCAACTCAAAAGGCAATCAAGGGGCAAGCTTAGCAGATTATTTGGCAGAGAATCCGGTTGATGATGACTATGAGCCACTTAGGACTTATTTCCCAGATTAGGAAATTCTATTCGTAGGAGAAGACATTACAGAAATTTACCCCGAATGGAGGCTATTCTTTGATGGGGTAGTCAACTTCAAAGGTTCAGGAATCGGAGCAGTTTTGGTGTCAAAAATGGGTCAACACTATCCGGTAATTGCTAAGTTGCATTTCCCATGCACTAATAACATGACCGAATATGAATCTTGCATCTTAGGTCTCAAATTGGCACTTGATATGGGAGTTCATGAATTGTTAGTCATCGGAGATTCAGACTTACTGATTCATCAGGTACCGGGAGAATGGGTGGTAAAAAATTCCAAGATTACTCCTTATGTGGAGCTAGTGCAGGAATTATATGAAAAATTCAAAGAAGTTGATTTCAAAAATATCCCAAGGATGCAAAATGAGTTTGTTGATGCTTTGGCCACTATATCCTTCATGATTCAGCACCCAGATCAAAGATACATTGATCCTTTGGAAATAACCTTGAAGGAGCAACCCGCCCATTGTGCACACGTCGAAGAGAAGCCTGATGGAAATCCATGGTATTATGACATAAAAGGTATTTAGAATCTGGAATATATCTCGAAGAGGCCAATAACAACCAAAAAAAGACAATCCGGCATTTGGCGAAGAACTATTTTCCAAGTGGGTAAATGCTTTTTAGGAGGACTCCAGATTTGGGATTCTTAAGATGCGCCGATGCTGTGGAAGCTGATAAATTGATAAAAGAAGTACACGTTGGAATTTGTAGGCCCCACATAAAAGGGTTTTCCCTTGCTAGAAAGATCCTGAGAACCGGTTATTTATGGATAACTGTGGCAAATGATTGTAGCAGATATGTGCAGAAGTTCCCAGAATGTCAGATACACGGAGATTTGATTTGAATGCCTCCACATGAGCTTCATGCGATGAATTTGCCTTGGCCTTTCGTAGCTTGGAGCATGGATGTTTCAGACCAATAGAGCCACCGGTATCGAATGGGCATAGATTTAATTTGGTTGCTATTGGCTACTTTACTAAGTAGGTCAAAACTGCTTCATATAAAGCCATTACTAAGAAAGTGGTTGCAGATTTAATCAGGAATATCTTGATTTGCCGATTTAGAGTGCCAGAATCGATCATTACTGATAATGGGGCAAACTTGAACAGTCACTTGATGAATGAGATTTGTGATCAATTTAAAATAGTGCATCGCAACTTGACCTCATATCGTCCACAGATGAATGGAACCGTGGAAGCTGCAGTTAAAAACATCAAAAAGATCTTGAGAAAGATGATCAAAAATGACAGATCATGGCATGAGATATTTCGTTACGCTTTGCTAGGGTATCGCACGACAGTTCGAACCTCCACCAGGGTGACTCTTTATCTATTGGTTTATGGAAATGAAGCTGTGATACCTGTTGAGGTTGAAATACCGTCCATGAGGATTATTCAAGAAACCGGACTACGTAATGAAGAATGGGTTCGCGCTCGCTGTGAACAACTCATGTTGATTAATGAAAAGAGAATGGTTGTCATGTGTCATGGTCATTTATATCAGCACAAGATGATTCATGCCTTCAATAAGAAAGTAAGAGCTTGAACATTTGAAGTTGGGCAATTAGTTCTCAAACGCATACTCCCCCACCAAGAAGAGACAAGAGCAAGTTCGCTCCAAATTGGCAAGGGCCATACATAGTTCGCAAGGTACTATCTAGAGGGGCTCTGATTTTATCTGAGATGGATGGCTAAGAGTGGACCAAACCAATCAATTCTGATGTATAAAAAAGATACTATGTTTGAAAGACGTTCTAGTTTTGTGGTTCTTAGTTTATCTGTAATAGTCGTATAATAATGTGTTTTATAATGTGTAATTGCTTAGAACATCTTTCTTTTTATGAACGAACTACGTTTGATCTGAATTCCCAAGAACAGGATACTAGGCAGCCTATGTTGGCTTCGGTCAACCCCTTAGGAAAATTTATCCTTTCTCTTTATGTATGAACTACGTGATGACCTGAATTCTCAAGAATGAGATATGTAGGCGTCCTATGTCGGCTTTGGTCAACCCATTAGATTTTTCTATATATATCCCTAGCGTAGTCTTGAACTACATTTGACCTGATTCCTGCTTCAACAGAATATGTAGGTGCCTCAACGGCTCGGTCATATAACCCCAAGAAATGGAAACTGGGGCAGAATTTTTAAGAAGGAACCTCAAAAATTCACAAGAGAAGATCAACATCCAACAAAGAGAATGAAGAGCAGCAAAGACTTCAGACCCACTCGAGATGATATCATCTTAGACTACTCTAAACTGGGATAGAAATTTTGAGGGAGGCTCAAAATTTCCACCAAATACTGAAATATATTTCAAATTCCCCTGCACCAGAGGTTAAAGCCAAGCTTTTAAAGCCACCAATTGTGACAAAGTCTAGGTAGACTCAATTTCTGGCTATGACAGAACTATTTGAAGAACCCTCCAACAATGATGATGAGGTTTGGAAATCCTCCATCAGATATAGTCAAAATTAAGAAGCAGATGTTCGTTGAGCTATTACATGACATGACTGGAAGAGATTTTCTAAATTTTTTATATAAGCTTTTGAAACTATCTTCTAAAAATTAAGACTACTTTCAAGAATCTATACAAATCTTTTATTTAGTACTTGCCTAGACATCAATTGGGACGGAGAGTCAGGGTGGAAGTCCTAACATGATGAAGTACCTGAAAATAGTGAGGGGCAAATCAAGGATCGAAGGTTGTCAACACGGAGTAGTTTCATTCAAACTAATCATTTTTTGTGGATGCAGGGATCGATACACAAAAATGAGCATTTCTTTTTAAAATTCTCCAAGCAAGTCGGGAGCCATGATAAAGCATATAATGCTTAATAACGGTACTTTTGGTAGCCCAAAGACGAGTTCAACACCTATTTATCAACGACCTTTTTAATTGTCCATCTCATTTCTTGAGATTATGGAGGACAAACAAAAGTACTTGTCTTCTTTACAAATATTGTATTTAGAATTTTTCTAAAAAATAGTCGCTAGCAAAAGTGACTTTGTGTCTACTAATCATATACCTTGAGTACAGGTACATGTAGAAAGCAAGACGCTGACAAATGAACTCAGGTGAAACTATTTTTAAATTGCCAAGAGGGTCATTTCATATCATTGCCAAAAGGGCCATTACATATCATTGCCAAGAGGGCCATTTCATATCATTGCCAAGAAGGCTATTGCATATCACTACCAAGAGGTCCATTCATATCATTGCTAAGAGGGCCATTGCATATCATTTCCAAGAGGGCCATTTCATATCATTGCCAAGAGAGCCATTGCATATCATTGCCAAGAGGGCCATTCATATCATTGCCAAGAAGGCCATTACATATCATTGCCAAGAGGGCCATTGCATATCATTGTCAAGAGGTTCATTTCATATCATTGCCAAGAGGGTCATTTCATATCATTGTCAAGAGGGCCATTTCATATCATTGCCAAGAGGGCCATTCATATCATAATTATTTTATATCTGTTGACATGCAAGACATAAATGCTAGCATTGAGGATATCATCATCATTTTATATCTGTTGACATGCAATACATAAATGTTGGCATCGAGGATATCATCAACATTCCATATCTGCTGACATGCTCGACACAAACACTAGCATCGAGGATATCATCAGCAATTCATATCTATTGACACGTGAGATATAAAGGTTGGCATCGAGGATATCATCAGTATTTAATATCTGTTGACATGCTAGACACAAATGCTGGCATCGAGGATATCTCATCATTTTATGAATCAGCATCTGAATGCATCAAGAGCACACGATTTGAAGGGATGCCTTTAAGTCGGTGTCTAAAGACGAATGATATATGAGATTTCCTAGAAATTGACAATTTGAGGATCATCTATAAGTCATATTATTTGAAATGGGATAGTGTGCAAGATCACCTATGAGTTGATATCCCGTAGGTCATCTGTAAGCCAAAACGACATCCTAACCATATAGTGTTCAAGATCGCCCAAAAATCGACAGTCTAAAGGTTATCCATAAGTCACAACTGAATCCTTACCAGAGAATTTGTGAAATTATCAAATTGATACATCCAAGGGTTCTATATAAGACGCATCATATCCAAGATCGATTATGTGCAGGATTACCCAAGGACTAACAATTTGAGAGATATCTATAAGTCATATGATATCCAAGGTCGGATGATGTGCAGGAATACCTAAAAGCTAGCGATTGGAGGGATATTTGTAAGCCATCTCTTATCCAAGGTCAGATAATGTACAGTATACCTAAAATCTAGCAATTCAAAGGATATCTATAAGTCGCCTCGTATCTAACATCAAATAATGTGCAAAATTATTCAAAGATTGACAATTTAAGAAAAACTTATAAATCGATCATCAGCTATAACCGGAGAGGTTATCATTCCACATACAACAAGTGATATAGGTAACCAAAAGGGTTGCCACACCAGCATAAGATTACATGGTTGCAGGAACCGTTCTACATAAAGGCTCGCCGGTGTCCAAAAGGGCCACCCCACTTTGAAGACATATCCAACTGACAAATGTCATAATTATACAATAACCAAGATGGTTGTTGTGTTTGTCGTTGCTAATTATTTCATTCCAAACAGGTACATGGAAGGATGACTTCGCTTCTTAGACGACAACTCACACGGAGAAATGGTAAAAAATATTATATGCTCCTTTCGTGAATTATTTTTAGCACTAACAATTTTGTTTGAGATGTTGTCGAGAGCATCCAAGAGGATTAAAATCTTAAATCAAACCCACAGGTGCGAACGACTCCAAAAAGGATGCAGCACAACGTGGAACTCTTTCTTAGCAGCAAAACGGGACATAGTCTAGAGAGGGACGTCAAACTCTTTTGACGCGAGGTAAAGGATGATCGTCACCACCATCCAACCATACCCCTGTTAGAAGGCATGTGGGTATTTTGAGATTTTCTAAGTCTTAACTTCAATTATGGGATATTTCTTAACTCATGTCAAGGGTAACCTTCTCTTTTTTTCAAATTCAAGTGATAGGACTCCTAGAGTTTTGGAAATTATGCCCAGGTAAATTCTTACCTATGGATGTGAAAAGATCCACATTCATGGTTAAGAGTTTACAAGCCTCTTTTCCGCAACTCGATCAACTTTTCACTCATCTTGAGCTAAATATCGTCTGAAATAAAAGACTATCTTTTCTACCGATTGAGTCGAACTACGAGCAGTCTGATTCCCTGAGTCTCGGAGATATGTAGGTTGGGCTCTATGTAGAAAACTTGACTGCATTCTAACCTCCCCCCAAATCTCTTTATTCTCTGGCTTTTTGGTTTCATCAAAAACTCCAAAACCAAGATCGCTAGTGAATTCTCTTGACAATCGTGCTTAAAGTCAAGCTTTATGAACTACAAATGGCCTGAATTCTCATGAAACCTGAGATATGTAGGAAACCTGATGCCGAGGTTCGGCCATAACTCCATGAAACTCATGTGAAAAATCAACCTTTTTCAGATTTGAATTTGTGGTTGGACAAAAATTAGGAGCGTCAACCTCCCTTTGCCTTGGGTTACTTGCATCCACCCTACCCAAAGGGAGGGGGCAGTTGTTGACACCTAATTTTTGCCCTCCGTAACTAAATTTAATCTTGGAATTTCTTCAATTTTAATAAAAGAAAAATATTTATTTCATCCGGATAAATACGCTCTAAAATATTTATTTGGGTTGATTTTGTATTCACATATGTGAGATCGCATAAATTTTGTTACTTAAATGAATATTCTTATCAAAATTGGACTTTTTATTTGAATTGAGCTTGAGAATTATTTCAAAAAGGCAAATCTTGATTCAAATATAATTTGTTCTTGAAAGTAATTTATTTGGAAAAATAAGTATTTGATTTTTATTAAATGAAAAAGTCCGGGATTAAACAAGGTATTAATTCGTATCAAATTTTGATTTTATTGATCCTAATTGAAATTAATTGGTCATATTTGCAATGCAATGAACCAATCTAATTTTTAATTGGATCAAAATACTAATTAATTTTGGCCACATCCTAAATTCTTAATTGGGGGTTATATTCTAAATAACTCCCAAATTCTTAACAATACCATCCAATTTTCCTTTTAGCTTAATTAACCCAATATCTCACCCCACCAGGCCCAATAAACCTAACCCGGCCCACCATTATTTCCCATCTCCCTCAAACAACCACCCTCAACCAAGAGCAAGAAACATATCCCCAAATTGCTCAACATTGCAACAACAACCAAGCTCCAACCCGTTCTAACACCTCACCTGAAAACCCACCGACCCATCTTCAACCCGATTTCACCCAAATCAGCCCATTTGTAGCCTTCTTCACATGTCTCACACGGGTTCACGTGAGGAAAACCCTCGAACCTTCTAGAAATAAGCTAGGTGTCATCCCCCAACAGCTAACTCCGTAAATTTTGGGATAACCCGTATGATCTCGTACATATTTAGCTGATTTCCATTGGTTTTCGGGTAAAATTCATTTTGCCCTTTTTTAATTGGTCCACCTATTGCAATTTGGCTAAAAAAATCTAAAAAAGGGTACGAATTGAAGACGAAAACGAGGTTGTGGGGAAAATTTTGGGATTTCAAATTCAAGAGATCCTTCTTTCAGATTCCAAAAAAAAAAAATACCCCAATTTGATTTTCTATTTAAGAGGGGAAGGAGTCATTGTTTCAGGGGTTGGAGATTCGAGAGTTGAAATTAGGGTTCGAAACTTTGGGAATTTTTTTCTCTCCTCTCTTTTCCCTTCGAAGTTGGAAATTTTAGAGGTCTTTGGGTTTTCTATTTGGGGGGTTCGAAAGTCTTGTTCGGAAAATTTCTAAGGCTCTCGGGTTCGAAAATTGGGTTTTGATCGATTTTGGTTCAAAAATAAAAAGATTTTCTATGGAGAATTTTGGTTGAAAAAATCTGGAAAGAAATAAAGAAAAAGAAAACTTTTCTAGCATCATTTTCTTTAGTAAGGTTATCTCGCTCTTGCTTCTTTAAAAGTTGACTGTTTAATCGAAAGCTGCAAGGGTTCGTTGATTGATTATGGGTGTGAGGTGATGAAGACGTCATTTTCTGCTGGCTACACATCTTAACCCTAGCTCGTCGTCCCGTTTGTTGCATCAAAATAGGTAATAGCCCATCCCATTAGTTTTAGATTGCTTCTACTTCATCTCAACCTTTTGTAGTTCTAAATCTAAATGATATGGCATGCGAGGTTATCTGTTAAAGAGGTCTTTAAGACCCTAGAGTATGTTTTGCTGAAAGTATTGTTTGTCGTGTGATTATGTGTGATGTTGAACTGCTGGCTTAGTGGTTAAAGCTTGTTGCTTAAGTATCATATGCTCGTCTTGATTTCGTAATCTTTTATTTGATTTTAACATTGTTAATTAGCTTTCGATTTGTTGTTGTGCATTGGCATTGATTGTGGGTTTAATCCATCAATTCACTTTGGGATTCCTGTTTTGATTTTAACTTCATTGGCCAGCTGACAGTGTCTTGTTATAGTTGATATTACATAAAATTTTAATGTTTGTAATAGTTTAGGGCTAATGGTGTCCTATTATAGCTGATCCTATTTAAAGTTCAGGCTTTGAATTTGTTTTATAGTCTCAGGATGTGGGCAATCTTGTTTACCTAATTTCATGATTAAGGTTTCGTGTTTCGATTCCATTTTTATAAGTTTTGGGTTGCTGAATATTGTTTACCTGATCTTAGTGTTCCCTTCGTTGTGGGATTGAAAAATTTGAACCTTTCATTTCTTTGTTGAGTTCGTGCTAAGTGGATGTTCCATTTTCTTGATCCCCAAGGAAAATGTAATTGTTTTATCGTAAAAAAGAATGGATGGGGTCTCTTTGATGTTGAATTCGAGTCAAGTCGGTTTTGTCTAATGGAATATGGTTTTGACCTGGAAATGATATTGTGTATAAACATCCTTTTTTGCTTCATTCAAAGTTTAAATTTTTGAATTTGGGTTGCAATTTCATCTAGCGGGAAAAGATGATCATGATCATCAAGGGAAATGATTTTTCGTTATGTGTATGGATTCTCTGCGTTTTATTCTCTGTGCTTTATATAGTGTTTTGGTAATGGGTTTGATGTTAATTTCTGTGGTGGATTGCTAGTATTAGCTAAGGTTCCTCAACTCACTAATTGTTATGAAGGGAAAATAAGTAGATCGTAGTGCAACTCATGCAAGGGAAAAGTTTTCTACCCCATGCTTGAGCTAATTTTCTTTAATTACCTTTCTGTGACTCTATATTTTCTGAGTTTCTAACTAATTGTATAGGATTTTGAGTGTATCCATAGGGAAGATTTAGAGTTTGTTTTAGAATTCACTTTGTGTACCATAATTTTGTCAAACAGATTTCTACGCTCTTAGGTATTGAATGGGTTATTCACACTTGAGTGCAAATGAAGTCTGCATCAAGACATAATTTATTTAGCATGTTGTTTGGCAATATGAACGCACCCTCACTCTTTCTTATTAGCCTTTTGGCTTTGTATTGAGTTAGTTTGCTCTGTGATTTCTTTCCTTCGTATAGTCATACGTTATGTATCTCATTTTTTTATTTGCTTGATTTGATGTTTGTGTTTTTCTTTAATCCCCCCTTTCTTATTTTTCTTTCTTAGTTGATCACATATTAACATTCATTACTTTTTTGCTTTGTATGAACCCGTCTTGGAGTCCAAATGGACTCTCCTTCCCTTCGCATCCCTCATTGGGCCAATAAGGTCCATCTCATTGAGTCAAGTCGAAAGAAAGTCCAAAAACCCGTTGCATGGCGTATGGATGTAAAAAGAGAACGAGAGAGGAAGAGCGGATCAAAGTCCCGTCTTTGAAGCTGTAAGAAGACTAGAAACCCTTCGGCTTCACATTCGTTTATATATTCGTCCTTTATTTATTTAATTATCTATTTATTTATTTATTCATTTATTTGGGGCCTCAAATCCAAAGTTGTATTTCATATAGGTAAAGCGAGACTCGAGCCAAACACTCAAAAACTAGATTTGGACAGGTGAAAATGGGTCGAAAGCTCAACTAGATTAGGACAGGTTTCTTTGATTTGGGCTCGATGGCCTAAATCGTTTACTTTCCCCTCCCTTTCCCCTTTTATGTGTTTACTTGCTTATTCATTTTGTTTAGACTTAGTTTAGAATCCCTAATAAGTTGATTAAATCTATTTTACACAAATCATTTTCTAAAACCAATCACTTTTCGACAAAATTAATCTTTTCGAAGTTAATCAAAAGATGATTTTCAAACAGTCTGGATAACCACAAGTTAGCGGGCGTTTTAGGTGCCTAATACCTTCCTGAAACGTTAATAGGAAACTCTTACTCAGAATCTTCAAAACTTGAACGATTTTTCTATTTTGGATCGTTTAAAGTATTCTATAAAGGTTTCTTAATTCCTTTTCAAAATTAAGTGGCGACTCTTTAAAAGTCAAAAATTTTCCGCAAAACAGCAGTCATATGGTTTGTAGCACCTGTGTCTATAATCCACTCAGGTGGATTATCACAAACCATTAAGGCACTACAATACCTGACATATTTATTGCACTACCAGATGGCATAGATGATGTCACTTGATTGTGTTGCTTCAACATCTTGCATATGTAAGTATATTGCTTAGGTGTGAACCTTGGGGGCAAAGATAGCAGTCCAGCACTTTGGTTTTGATGATTCTGATCCCAATCTTCATCCACAACATTGTGAGCACTAGAAGCAACTTTTCTCTGCTTGTACTTGTAATCATAGCCAGTCCTAGCTTTATTCTGAATCTCGTGCTCTCCATGTTTAGGATGTCCCGGAGGGTAACCAACAAGTTTGTAGCAATCTATCTCGTAATGACCTTTTATCTTGAAATGATCACACACAGCACTAGGATTATAGGTTGACACATAGTTTTTCTTCCCCTTTTATAGCAGCAAAATGATGATGTTTTACAACTAGCACATAAAATAGCCATAACTTCTTCACCGAGTGTCCGTTTTGGACGAATCTTATATCGATAGAAAGCTTATTCAGTCATCTACGTAATGAAAAGTTTAAATCTATGGAATTCCATAGATAAATAATTATAAATTATTCTAAAAGCGAAATCTTGACACTTTAGGGACAAAATTTAGCTAGGAAAAGTTTGGGGGAGTTAGACTATCCTCCCCCCCCCCCTTTGGGAACATTCATCCCCGAATGTTGACGCGGGACACAAACAAGCCTAATTTCAAGCATATTAAGGTATAGAAAGAATAACGCAAGGATTGTACCTTCCATTACGTCATCCATTGGATCAAACAGGTTTGGGTATCTAGCTCTCATGTCAACATCTGATTCCCAAGTCGTTTCTTCAATTTTCTGGTTTCTCCACAACACTTTAACTAAGGCTATCTCTTTGTTTATCAACCTTCTAACTTGGCGATCCAAAATTTCTATAGGCTCTTTTTCATAGGATAAGGAGTCTGTCACTTTGATTTCTTCGGTAGGCTACTAAAGAATGGTCTCCAATACACTTCTTCATCATAGATATATGAAATACCAGATGAACAGAACCCAAACTAGCTGGAAATTCTAACTCATACGTAACTCCACCTATCCTTCTCACAACCTGATATGGTCTTATATAGCGAGGACTCATCTAATCTTTCTTCCCGAATCGCATGACTCCCTTCATAGGAGAAACCATGAGAAACACCCAATCTCCAACCTCAAAAACTAGATCTCTTATCCTAACAACGGCATAGGATTTATGATGACTCTGAGCTGTCTTAAGTCATTCTCTAATGAATTTCACGTCCTCCATTGCCTGATAAACAAGATCAGGCCCAAATATCTGCATCTCACCTACTTCATACCATTCTATTGGAGACCTACATCTTCTCCCATACAATGCCTCAAATGGTGCCATCCTAATACTGGAATGGAAACTGTTATTATATACGAACTCTATCAATGGCAAGTGCTCTACCCAACTACTTTTAAAATCAATCACACAGGCCCTCAACATATCCTCAAGGGTCTGGATGGTGCGTTCAGCTTGACCGTCTGTGTGAGGGTGGAAAGTCATGCTCAGATTCACTTGGGTACCTAAACCCTTATGAAACGATCTCCAAAACTGTAAAGAAAACTATGTACCTCGGTCAGATATGGTGGACACAGGTGCCCCATGCAAATAAACTATTTTTGCAATGAAAAGTTTGGCATAATCCTCTCCCAAATCATTAGTCCTGACAGGTAGAAAGTGGGCTGACTTGGTCAGCCTATCTACAATCACCCAAATGAAATCATACAGGTTTCGGGACCTCGAAATTCTTGTAATGAAGTCCATATTAATCATCTCCCACTTCCACAAGGGCAAGGCTATCTCTTGGGAAGAACCACCTGGCCTCATATGTTCCACTTCACTTGCTGACAATTCAAACACTTGGGAACATAGTTAGCCACATCATGCTTCATATTATTCCACCAATACATAGATTTCAGATCATGGTACATCTTAGTAGAGCCTGGGTGAACAACATACCTCGAAATGTGAGCTTCGTCAAGGATTCTTTTTTGCAAACCATCAACATCTGGCATACACAACCTACCCAGGTATCTCAAAATACCATCACCACCAATTTCAAAGTACATCACCTTCTGTTGACCCACATCTTTCTTGATCTGCATCAAGATAAGATCTTCAACCTGCTTCTCCTTAACGTCTGTACAAAGGGAAGATTTAGCTATCTCATGAACAACCATTCACATTCTTTGGAATCCAAAAGTCGCACTCCTAGATTTGCAAGTCGATAAATATCCTTCACCATCTCCCTCTTTTCTTTCCCCACATAAGAAAGGCTACCCATTTACAACCTGCTAAGGGCATTGGCTACCATATTTTCCTTGACCTGATGATAGTGCAGGCTCATGTTATAGTCTTTTAGCAATTCCATCCAGTGCCTCAGCCTAAGATTCAATTCTTTCTGCGAGAAAACATATTGTAAACTCTTGTGGTCAGTGAAAAAATCAACGTGTACCCCATACAAATAGTGTCGCCAGATCTTAAATGCAAAAACCACAGTCGCTAACTCTAAGTCATGAGTAGGATAGTTCCGCCCATACACCTTCAACTGCCTAGATGCATAAGCCACTACCTTACCGTGCAGCATAAGAACACACCCAAGTCCCACTCAGGATGCATCATAGTATACAACAAAACCTTCTGTACCCTCTGGAAGAGTCAAAATAGGAGCAGTAGTCAAGTTGTCTTTTAACTTCTCAAAACTATTCTCACAAGAGTCAGACTACAAAAACTTTACCTTTTTCTAAGTCAACTTAGTAAGTGGTGCCGCTATGAAAGAAAAACTCTCTACGAACCTTATGTAATAACCCGCCAAACCCAAGAAGCTCCAAATGTCGGTTGGAGTCGTGGTTCTAGGCCATTTTCTCACTACCTCAACTTTTTGGGGATCAACCTTTATCCCCTCACTAGACATAATATGCCCCAAGAAATCAATAGTATTTAACCAAAATTTACACTTGGAGAACTTTGCATACAACCTATGATTTTTGAGAGTCTAGAGGATAATTCGGAGGTGATTGGCATGGTCCTCCTCACTTTTAGAATAAATCAAGATATCATCAATGAACACTATGACAAACAAGTCTAGAAACTAACGAAAGACCCTATTCATTTGGTCCGTGAAATTTGTAGGAGCATTAGTCAACCCGAAGGACATGACTAAGAATATATAATAACCATATCTGGTTCGAAAAGTTGTTTTAGGAATGTCTGACTCCCTAACTTTAAACTGATGATATCCCGAATGAAGGTCTATTTTAGAAAAAACACTTAGCACCCTGAAGTTGATCAAAGAGGTCATCAATCCTAGAAAGAGGATATTTATTCTTAACAGTGACCTTATTCAGCTGACGGTAATCTATGCACATACGCAGGGAACTATTTTTATTTCACACAAAGAGTATAGGTACACCCCAGGGCAAAACACTAGGTCTGATAAAACCTTTATCTAGGAGATCTGCTAGCTATTCTTTCAACTCTTTTGGTTCTGCAGGAGCCATTTTATATGGCAAAATAGAAATAGGATGGGTATCTAGCAACACATCAATGCCAAAATCTATCTCCCTATCAGGCAGTATTCCTGGGAAATCATCTGGAAAGACTTCCAAGAATTTATTTACTATAGGGATAGATAGAAGAGAAAGACTTTCGGCATTAGAATCTTTAACCCGAATAAGATGATACAAGCAACCCTTGGAAATAAGTTTATAGGCTTTGAGGTAAGATATGAAGTGTCCTCTAGGTGCTAAAGAGTGCCTTTCCCACTCTATTACTAGATCATTCGGAAAAGAAAAGGTAACCTTTCGAGTTCTACAATCTAGTGTGGCATAACACCGATGGACCAATTCCATCCCTAGGATAGCATCAAAAGCAACCATATCAAGTTCTATGAGGTCTTCCACAGTATCCCTACTAAGAATAGACACAACATAATTTTTATACACCCTCCTAGCCACAACCGAATCACCCATCGGAGTGGAAACAGAGAAAGGTTTAGCAATCACATCGGGCTCAAACCCAAAACCAATAGCCATATACGGGGTCACATAAGATAAGGTAGACCCGTGATTAAGCA
Source organism: Capsicum annuum (assembly GCF_002878395.1). Lineage (NCBI taxonomy): Eukaryota > Viridiplantae > Streptophyta > Magnoliopsida > Solanales > Solanaceae > Capsicum > Capsicum annuum. Next base: position 131,884,739 of record NC_061112.1, on the reverse strand, counting down.
ACACATATACATTACGGGAAAAGATTCATAACGTACTGGTGACAATATCTGGTGAGGCTTCCGCCTCCTGGCAGTTGGTCAAAGCATATAACCGGTTGCGACTGCTCCCGGCAGCTGAAGTGGTGCTCTTCTGAGGTGGTGGTGGTGCAAAGAAATTTGCCTGAGATTTTGTCCCACCAACATTCTTTCTAGAAGATGGATAATCCCTCTGAAAGTGACCCATCTGACCATAAAAATAGCACACAAATACGCCTAGCTGATACTTTCCTGGATGATTCTTACCATAAGTCTCGCACCGTGGAAAAGTATGATGCTGCTGAGCCACGCTGCCCTGGGACTGAGTATCCTGAGCTCTGGGTCCATGACTAGTCTGAAAACTCTGAGACCGTCTATCAACTGGGGGTCTGGGCGCTGGGCACTGGCTGCAGACTGTGCATTACTCCAAAACTTCTTCTTTTGCCATTTACTGCCCCAGTTACCGCTCTGTGGTTGACTGTGGTTTTGATCCGCTATTCCGACTCTCTTTGCTTGCCTGTCCTTCTCTCGAGATTCGATAATTTTCTTTTTTTTCTCTTTTACCTACTGCATGTGAACTGACAGCCTAGAAAAGTCCATATCCCTATTTAGCATCGCCCTTAGCATTCAAGAGCTAGATCACCGAAAAGGCCGGATGCAAACTTCCTCATTTGGGCTCTCATATTACTTGTCATTTCTGGTGCATAATGAGCCAGTTGGTTAAACTTCAGAGTGTACTCTTGGACACTCATTTTCCCCTATTTAACATTCATAAATTTCTCTGCCTTGGCTTCCCTCAACTCTAGAGGAAAGAACTGGTCAAGAAAAGTTTCCACAAATTTGCCCCAAACTGTGGGCTCAACATTCTCACCCTTCGTCTCTTCCCACTCATTATACCATTGGTTCGCTACATCTTTAAGTTGGTACACTACTAACTCAACCCCTTCCACCTGATCCACATGCATTACTCTAAAAATCTTTTCCATTTTATCCACAAACTCTTATGGGTCCTCTTCTACCTTAGTACCCAAAAATTCAGGCGGGTTCATCCTCATAAACTGGCCTACCCTAGTAACCTCCAAAGTAACAGATGCAGACCCAGTATCCTCCGACCTCTGAGTTTGTGCGGCTACCAGCTGTGCAAGTATGTGAATGGAATGCCTAAATTCTACATTCGATATGTCCCTCTGAGAAGATAGAGGATGGTTAACATTTATCGTTGGAGCTCGAGGAGGACTGGTTGGGACTGGAGGTACTCCCAGAGTAGAAACAGGTTCTGGGGTGTGCGCTCTATTT
>NC_061112.1:131878578-131880428 GCF_002878395.1 Capsicum annuum | reverse complement strand
GAGGTACTCCCAGAGTAGAAACAGGTTCTGGGGTGTGCGCTCTATTTTGGGTCCGCATCCTATGGGTGGGGCAGACTTCATCATCCTGAGTATCCTGGTTGTTGGAACGACGAGGAGGCATGATTGTTTTCTAAAATACGATAGATCACTGATTAGGGAACAATCCTATCTCAGACTCTAAAGCACGAACTAAATCACAAAGAGAGAAAATATTCCTAAATGCCCAGTAGCCTCTTGCTTATAAGTGTTGCATGCTACACACCCATAAATAAGACTCTACCCGATACGATTTCGCAGATACCCTAAGACCATGAACCGTGCTCTAATACCAAGTTTATCACGACCCAAACAAGGGCCTGGCCGTGATGGACATCCCGAACCATGAAGGCCCGTAATGCCCTTCTCTATCTGATAATCATACACAGCATTTATATAATAAAAGAAGATGCAGAAACATAATCTGCTACAGAAATATGATCGATTCTGAATTCATCATAAGTATGGAAACTGTAAATCAACTATATCTAAATAACATCTGACTCAATCTGCAAAATCTCTACTACATGAAAAATCTAACAATTGTCTGAAACTGGGACAAGGCCCCCAGTAGACCAAAACCATATCTAATAATAGTTGTCTGAAAGTAAACAGGCCTTCTGGAATAAAGAATGCTCACCAACTGGGCACTCCAACTCTGTCTGATAAAATCTATTGCTTTTCTGGACCCCTAAACTGAGCCTCAGAACCTGGAGAGGGGAGGGAGGTCAATACAGATGTACTGGTATGCAAAGTAATCCAAAATAAAACTTTTATATAAGTGAAATAGTGGAGAGCAATTTGTTAAAACACCATGCATAAACAGTTCTCAAAACACATGGTCACTTTCTGAAAATCATAAGTCATTCTTGTCAATGCACTGTCTGTTCTTTGTATTACTTCTGAGTTAGGTGGTACTCCCCTACAATTCTAAAATTTCACGGGCTGTATGGAATCAACCACTGAATCGGCGGGGAAACCCTCCAACCCGAGTGTGCTGTAAGGTTTGGAGTTTCTAATTCTGATACGCCACACGGTACTAGGCCAGCATAATATAATATACCCAGATCGACAAATCACGGTTTGGACAACAAGTTGTCTGAACTCGTGCCTTCTTCGGGGAATCACCTAAGCTCTCTTTATACCTAATTTTATCCTATTATGATTTATGCATTTTTCTAGTTTCAACATCTAAAAAGTCTGATTTTAAACATGCATTCTATTTTGTTCTGAATTATCATGGCATAATATGAATTGGTGTTGTCACACCAAGACTTGCAAGTCCTATTTCAGAGCCATAGTACAATAAGCATGATCTTTCATTAAAACATAGTTCAGGTCACCCAAACATGCAAATAGTATAAGAGATTTCATGTTCTGAAGCATAAATCAAAACTATGCAAGAATCCTTTAAACATATGGTGGTCATGTTCTTTTGGCAAAATCATGCACTCTTTGATTATATGAATATTTTCAACATTTATCAACACAACTATCCTCTCTTTTGAAATTCAAATCTTAATCCAATCGTAACACAATTCAAGACATTTTAAACCATGCTTTTCAAGGATGCATTCAAAACATCTATAGCATATGATAAGTAAAGGAAAATCAAAACAAGAGAGGGATTTTACAAAAGTCATGCTCTCAATTAAATCATCAACCTTAAAACGCAAGCATACATATATATACAATTTCGAATCAATGTGGGGGAAGGTCAAAAGACCAAAATAATACCGTCAAGATTTCTAAAACATGAATGTATTCATAAATCTGAAAACCCCTTTCTTAAAATCATGATTTCTATGCCCATT
>NC_061112.1:131730899-131878478 GCF_002878395.1 Capsicum annuum | reverse complement strand
AGCATATGATAAGTAAAGGAAAATCAAAACAAGAGAGGGATTTTACAAAAGTCATGCTCTCAATTAAATCATCAACCTTAAAACGCAAGCATACATATATATACAATTTCGAATCAATGTGGGGGAAGGTCAAAAGACCAAAATAATACCGTCAAGATTTCTAAAACATGAATGTATTCATAAATCTGAAAACCCCTTTCTTAAAATCATGATTTCTATGCCCATGAGATTTTAGGAAAACCCTGCGTACCTCTATTTCGAAGAATAATGAATGATTCTTGAAGCTTACGGATTGGGGATTTCATATCTCTAATTATCTTCAAAAACTCACTGTTGAATCTTGAGTTACGAGAATTTTTAGTTTAAAACCCTAATGGAGTTTCTTGAGAGATTTTGATGAAAATAATCTTACTTTAGTGTTTTTGGGATTAAATCCCGTGATAGAGATGATAAGGGATTGGAGAAGTACCATTTTACCCTTAATGAGATGGAGTAAAAATATAACTGGTGCCCGATTTTATGGGCCACCGCGACACGCCACTATCGCGGTGGCTCACTGAAAATTGATGAATGCGAAATTGAGATCCTCCGAGACGCGCCACTATCGTGAGGTTCCACTAAAATTTAACAATTGCTAATTAAATCATCTCCGTGATGAGCTAAACACCAAAATGATGATGTTTTATGACTAGCACATAAAATAGCCATAGCTTCTTCACCGAGTGTCCGTTTTGGATGAATCTTATATCGATGGAAAGGTTATTCAGTCATCTACGTAATGAAAAGTTAAAATCTATAGAATTATATAAATAAATAAGTGTAAATCATTCTAGAAGTCAAATCTTGACACTTTAGGGATAAAAGTTAGCTAGGAAAAGTTTGGGAGCGTTACACATTTAGGCCCATTAGAAACTTATACAGTTTTTGTCTTTGAAAATAAGCCAAGAAATCTCTTGATTTTTCACAGTTACAGGAAGGAGATGGAACTAAAGATTCAAACTCATCCCATAAGTCTTTCAACTTAGTGAAATATACAGATGCAGATTGAACTCCTTGAGTCATGGTTGCAATTTCTTGATGCAAGTATAAGTTCTTGAACCATCTATTTTATCAAATATTTCCTTAAGATCTAACTAGAATATGTAGTAGAGGCATGGACCACCCCTCTAAGAAATTCAGTAGACACTGCATTTATAAGCCAAGAAAGTACTATAGCATTAACTTTTTCCCATTGGTTTCCCAGTTCAGTAGAGAAATTTCTTTCTTACAGGAGTCATCAACTATACCAAATTTGTTACACCCTAGTAGTGCAATTCGAACAGCCTTACTCCATACAACATAGTTTTCACTCCCCTTTAATTGGAAAGACACAAGAGAAGTACCTGATACGCAACAGATAAGAACAGGGGATGATTATAATCCAATGGAGTTTGCACTGGCTGTGGGATTGATCCACTATTGTTGGGAACTGATCCATCAGTAGTCATCTTCAATAAAGTAGAGTTCCTTTCAGAGCAACTCAATTAGTCAAGCAGTTAGCTTCAAAGTAACTCAAGAAATTGTCAGAATTCTGAACTTCTTGAGTGTGTAGATGAACACTGGAGAATTCAAATCAGAGAAAAGATCGATAAGAGTACTAATTCAATTCAGTAGGCTCTGATATCATGAAGAATAACACAGTAAAACACATTAAGAGTGAATCATTGTAACCAGAGAAATGAGAGAAGAGATAGGAGAAGATCAACTATCTTAGAATCAGAGAAGAAGAGAGAAGAATGAAGAGTAAACCATTGTGTAGTATAGATGTATTCAGAATTATCGTATTGGTAGTAGTACATAGTCGACTATATATAGAGTAACTGATAGCTTAACTTCTAACTAACCGACTTCAACTAAGTAACTGTCCTCAACAATGCAACTAACTTCTTAAATACTTTAACTAACTTTCCCTCCTTTTTCTTTCTTCACTCTTATTCCTCAACAGTTGGCGCACTTGGAATGGTGTATACATCAAATTAATATTTTTTATCATGGTTAAGTAATTTAATTAAGTAAAATATGTATTAATTAATTATGGTTAAGTTACATGACCTCTAAATTCACACGCATGACATACATGTATTGATTTAGTGTATATAGAAGATACGTGTATGTTTTAACCCACTTGGCTCCTCAGATAATGGGGTACAAACTTGCGTGCACGTTGGATTTTAAAGTCAAACATACATGTGCACAATTGCTTAACAATTTTAATTTATGTTCATTGCCTTTCTCCTTTCCCTTATTCAGGTTTCCAGTATTTTAGTCAACTCTTCTATTACCAATTGTTCCTAAATGAGTTACTTTTAACTTAGTGGTTAGTCAATGATTTCTAATGTCAAAAATTTGAGAAATAGCTGACATTTAGGTAATAAATAAAGCGATATAGTCAAAGTTTGTTGAATTACAGGATGTAGCTACACTTTAATAGCTAAATATACTAATTAGAGATTTGTATATGAGTCTCAAAATTCACTTTGTATACAAATGCAAACCTTAAGATTTGTACATGAACGCAAATTCTCCTACAAACGTATATGTGCTAGAAATTAGAGGGTCCTGAAATTAGACATTTGTATATGAGTCTCGTGATTTGTATATAAACCCTGAAATATAAAAATACAATATATATATAGCTATTTAATCTAAATCTTAACTGCAAATAATAATTATTTTAGACATTAATTACGCGAGGTAATTATAACTTGATGTTATGATATATATTAATTATAGTGAATGTCTATCAAGATCTATCAAGATCTATTTGATGTCTATCAGGATTTGATGTATTTGTTTTTTAGTATGAAACTAGGGCGAATTCCCCCTATAAATAGAAGGGCTTCCTTCATTGTAATCATCCCTCAAGAGAAGAAATAACAATTACTCTCTCTATTCTCTCTACTTTTCTTCTTGTTCTTTCTTGTTTTATAACACGTTATCAGCACGAGACTCTACCGTCTCAAATTTGAAGGCTAAGGCTAAGGTATTATTTTTTTTTATTTCTTCCTTTTTCCATATGGCTAACAATCTTACGAAGTGTGAGTTCGTTGCCCTTCAAAGTTTGGAAAATAACTATATTTCATGGGTGTTGGATACTGAAATCCACCTAGATGTTATGGGTCTTGGAGACATCATAAGGAATGAAAATACAGCATCTAGTCGAAATCGTGCTAAGGCTATGATTTTGTTTCGTCATCATCTTGATGAAGTTCTGAAAATTGAGTTCCTTACTACTAAGGATCCACTCGTATTGTGGAATAGCCTAAAAAAAGGTTTAACCACTTAAATATGATCATCCTCTCGAAAGCACGATATAAGTGGATGCATCTAAAATTTCAAAACTATAAGTCTGTCTATGAGTACAATTTTATCATGTTCAGAATTTCTTCTCAATTAAAACTATGTGGAGAGACGGTCAATGATAATGATATTGATAGGGAACAAACAATAGAATACAAAATCACACCCCAAAACAGTCTACAAATCATAACAAATCATGGACCAAATGGGGACCTCTCTCGAATTCACTATCTAGAACAAGAAAGAAGAGGATACAACGTATTAATACACCAAAACAGCTAGCCAATAACAAGTTTAGCAACACAAGATGAAGCTCCACAATATTACAATAGCAACAAGAACAAACGGGTTACATTAATAACACAAGAAGTCAAAACTAAAACAAGATACAAGATAGGTAGTTAGACAAGTGTTGATGTAGTCTTAACAACCCAAGAGAATATTCCACTCTTGGACCTTTAAAACTTCACACAACAAACACCAAACTCTTACAATTGACACAAGACAGGCGTCCACCACCCAAGAACCAACGTATCAAGCAAAATGCAACACACAAGAGAATCCACCCTTATGTTATGCCCTAATTTCAATTGGACTCTCTTTTACTCTAAGAGAAGTATTCTTCAATAATAATGATCAACTAAAGAAATAAACCCTACAATGTTCTATTTATACTACATTACAATAACAGACAAAATAACAAAAGGGCCCTTTAGTGACTAGTCTTCAAAAATACTCAAAAGTGTCATGATCATGATCATACTTGTATCAGATATGATGGAAAAGATGCTCTCCACTTTTCATGTCTCAAATGTGCGCTTACAGCAACAATATCGAGAAAAAGGTTTAAAGAAGTATACTAAACTGAGTTCTTATCTTCTCGTGGTTGAACAAAATAATGATTTGTTAATGAAAAATCATGAGAATCGACCAACTGGATCTGTACCATTTCCAGAGGTGAATGATGTGCACGCTCACCATGCTAGGCATGGAAAAGGTCGCGGCTCTGGTCGTGGACGTGGTCATGGTCGTGTTCGTGGTCGTGATGACCAAGAAAGAAACCCTGTTCTAGGTGTTAATCATTCATCGAATAAAAGGAGAAAAGATGAGAAACGTGAAGCAATTGCTTGTTTCCGATGTGGTGGAAAAGGACATTATTCACGTAACTATCGTGCTCTCAAGCACTTGGTTGATCTTTATCAAGCATCACTAAAGAAGAAAGAGAGAAATCCCGAGGCTAACTTTCTCTCTGAAAATAATGTTGACATCACATGCTTGGATGTAGCAGACTTTTACGAGTACCCTGAAGGAAAGATTGATCACTTGATTGGTGATGGTTTCATAAACATGGAAGAATGAATTCTTATTTTTATTTTTTTTGGTTGTTAGTGAATAAAAATCATGTAAAAGTAGTTGTTTGCATGAGTATTAGTTTTTAATTAGTATTGATTGCTTTTGTATTGTCGTAATTCATTAAATAATAGAGTTAAATTTTATTTTATTTCGATGATGAACGACTTCTTAATATAATCTCTGCTATGATATTTTAAATATTATCACCAAATCTATTTGCTGAAAAAAAAATTGTGACACGAACACTTCGTGAGATAGATCTGCTACTTAGATGAGCAGTAATGAATGGGTCGTAGTAAAGCAACTTACTTTTTTGTATTTGTCAATTGTGTGATTTTAACATACTTATATAATAATATTATTATATAATTTGCATGTTATGCAACCATTAATATTCTGTGCTCTATTTATGATTTCGTTGTAATTGTGCTCATGTAGCACAATATTTGCGTATTATTTATGTATGAATATATTTTTCTATCAATACATATATATGCTATCATGTTATTTTAATTTTGAATTAGTACCACATATTATACCAATGTCAATGGTAGCATGTTTCAAGGTTTAATTTATGGAATATGATATAGGGACATCATGATACAGTAAAATACATATTTTATATGTTAATCTGTATAATAATGTTTCATAATGCATTACTTGGTGTATAACATGATTTAACATCTTGTTAAATATATCTCAATGTGTAAATGAATATATTTGTAGTTTTGGTATCTTTATCATTTTCACTATTAAATTAATCTACTGACATGGTGTTGTATTTAATTTTATGGTTTAAAGTTGTCTGAGTTCCTTTTTCATCTTGTTTGTGTATTAAAGAATTAAAGAATAAATTATTATTTTTCTCCAGTAAAGTATTAAGGTATTTGAAAAATTGTGAAATTTTGAGTTGGACATACTTTATTTAATTGCTTAGTAAAGGGTGATTAACCATTCCTTATAGTATAAGCTTTCACTTTGTACAAAAATTAAATATATATATTATTTGGTGTATGTCATTTTATTTGAAGATATAGATAATTTTCAAAGTAAGTTGTCAAATTGTGAAGATATATGTTTGATTGATTCTAGCACTACACATATTATATTCAAAGACGATAAATATTTCTCTCATCTAAACATGGGTAAGATTAATGTTACTACAATTTCTGGTAGTGCTAATTTGATTAAAGGCTTCGGAAAAGCCATTATAATCTTGCCCAAGGGAACTAAACTCATCGTAAATAATACTATGTTCTCTCCCAAGTCTCGGAGAAACTTGATGAGTATTAAAGATATCCGTGAAAATGGTTATCAGATCAAGACATTTGATGAGATGAATCTTGAATATCTTGGTATCACCAAGAATGTCTCTGGGCAGACATGTGTTGTTGAAAAGTTCCCTGCTTTATCTTCTGGCCTGTATTGGATAAAGATTTGTGCAATTGAGGCACATTTTATAGTAAACCGGAAGTTTACTGATTCCAATACTTTCATACTTTGGCATGATCGTCTGGGACATCTAGGATCAATAATGATGAGATAAATAATAGAAAATTCAAATGGGCATCCATTAAAGAACTTGAAGGTTCTTTTGAATAGTGAATTTTCAAGTAATGCTTGTTATCAAGGCAAGCTGATTGTGAGACCATCGCCAACAAAAGTTGGGATTGAGTCCCCCGCGTTCTTGGAACGCATACATGGGTACATTTATGGTCCAATTCACCCACCAAGTGGGTCGTTTAGATACTTCATGGTCCTAATAGATGTTTCTTCTAGATGGTCTCATGTGTGCCTTTTGTCATCTCGCAACTTGGCATTTACAAAATTGTTGGTACAAATAATATGATTACGGGCTCAATTTCCTGATAATCAAATTAGGTCTATTCGCCTTGATAATGCTGCAGAATTTTCATCCCAAGCATTTAATGGCTATTGCTTATCGATTGGGATAAGAGTGGAACATCCTGTACCCCATGTTCACACTCAAAATGGCGTTGCTGAGTTATTAATTAAACGTTTGCAGTTGATAGCAAGACCATTACTGATGAAAACTAAGTTGCCCACTTCTGTTAGGGGTCATGCAATTTTGCATACTGCAATACTTATTCGTCTTAGACTGATAAATTATCATAAATTTTCTCCATTGTAATTGGTTTTAGGTCAAAAGCCTAATATATCCCACTTGAGAACTTTTGGGTGCTGTGTATATGTGCCTATAGCACCACCAAACCGCACCAAGATAGGCCCCCAAAGAAGGTTAGGAATTTATGTTGGGTTTGAATTACCCTCTATTATTCGCTATCTTGAACTATTAACGGGAGATATGTTCACTGCTTGAATTGCAGATTATCGGTTTAATGAGATACTTTTCCCAAAATTAGGGGGAGAAGATAGCGATATCAAAAGAGAAATTTTGTGGAAAAATTCATCACTATCTCATCTTGATCCACGTGCTTCTATTTGTGAGCAAGAAGTACAAAAGATTATTCGTCTGCAAAGAATTACAAATCAAATGTCAGACACATTTACAGATTTAAAAAGGATCACTAAATCACATATTCCTGTAGAGAATGTCCCAATTTGAATTGATGTCCCTAAAGGATCATCCACTAGTGTCATAGCTAATGAATCTAAAGCACGCTTGAAACGTGGCAAACCATTAGGTTCTAAGGATCGAAATCCTAGAAAAAGAAAAAAAATGATCAAGATGACACTACGAAAGATCCACATACGGAAGTTCAATATTTGAGCAATGTTGATATCCCTGAAGGAATCAATGAGCCTGAGACTCAAGAAAATGAGGAACTATCCATAAATTCAAGTGATGTTGAAACTAATCTGAATCGATCTGAAATAGTAGTGGATCATGTCTTTGCATATAATGTTGCAACGAAAATCATGCAAGATAGCGAGGATCTTGAACCTCGATCTGTCACAGAATGTCGACAAATAAATGACTGGCCAAAATGGTAAGAAGCAATTCAATCTGAATTGAATTCGCTCGCCAAACGTGAAGTTTTTGGACCCATAGATCAAACACCTAATGGTGTTGAGCCTCTTGGCTATAAATGGGTCTTTGTGCGAAAAAGAAATGAAAAAAATAAAATACAAAGATATAAAGCACGCCTTATTGCACAAGGATTTTCACAACGGCCTGGTGTCGATTATGATAAGACATATTCACCAGTTATGAATGCAATAACATTGTGTTATCTTATTAGTTTCACTATTCATGAGAGACTTGAAATGCATTTGATGGATGTGGTAACAGTCTATCTATATGGATCACTTGATAATGAGATATACATGAAAATTCTCGAAGGATTTAAAATGCAAAAAACATATAGTTCAAAGCCTCGGGAAATGTATTCCATTAGATTGCAAAGATCATTGTATGGTTTGAAGCAATCTGGACGTATGTGGTATAACCGTCTTAGTGAATATTTATCTAAAGAAGGTTATACGAATGATGAAATTTGCCCATGTGTTTTCATAAAGAAAATAACGTCGGAGTTTGTTATACTTGTTGTCTATGTCGATGACATAAACCTTATTGGAATGCCAATAGAGCTTCAAAAGGCAATTGCTTACCTAAAGAAAGAGTTTGAGATGAAATATTTCAGAAAGATAAAGTTATGCCTTGGTTTGCAAATTGAGCATTTGACAAACGGTATCTTTGTCCATCAATCTGTCTATACAGTAAAGGTGTTGAAATAATTCTATATGGATGAAGCACATCCATTAAGTACTCCGATGGTTATTCGATCACTTGATGTGAATAAGGATCCATTTCGACCTCAAGGAAAGAATGAGGAACTCCTTGGTCCTGAAATACCATATCTTAGTGCAATTAGTGCACTAATGCATCTTGCAAATACTACAAGGCCTGATATTGCCTTTTCAGTAAATTTGCTAGCAAGATATAGTTCTGCTCCTACTAGGAGACATTGGAATGGGATCAAACACATATTACGGTATCTAAAAGGGACTACCGATATGGGCTTATTTTATTCTAAAGATTACAATTCCGATCTTGTTGGTTATGCTGATGCTGGATACTTATCCGACCCGCATAAAGTTCGGTCTCCAACAGGCTATGTATTCATATATGGGGGTACTGCCATATCTTGGAGATCAACAAGGCAGTCTTTCGTAGCCACTTCATCAAATCACGCTGAGATTATAGCTATTCATGAAGCAAACCGAGAGTGTGTGTGGTTGAGGTCCATAATACATCTCATTCGAGAAAAATATGGCTTGAAATGTGACAAAGTACCCATAATTTTATATGAAGATAATGCAGCATGCATAGCACAATTGAAAGGTAGATTCATAAAAGGAGATAGAACGAAGCACATTTCGCCAAAGCTCTTCTATATACATAAGCTCTAAAAGAATAGTGATATTGACGTACAACAGATTCGTTCAAGTGACAATGTGGCTGATTTATTCACCAAGTCTCTTCCAACTGCAACTTTCAAGAAGATGGTGCACAAGATCGGAATGCAAAGGTTCAAGGATGTTCTTATTTGGGGGAGCTAATACGTGTTGTACTCTTTTTCCCTTTCGAGGTTTTGTCCCACTGGGTTTTCCTTGTAAGGTTTCTAATGAAGTAGCCTATATGCGTATTGTTAGACATTCAAGGGGGAGTGTTATGATATATATCAATTATAGTGAATGTCTATCAGGATTTGATGTATTCGTTTTTTAGTATGAAACTAGGGAAAATTCCCCCTATAAATAGAAGGGCTTCCTTCATCGTAAATCATCCCTCAAGAGAAGAAATAACAATTACTCTCTCTATTCTCTCCACTCTTCTTCTTGTTCTTTCTTATTTTATAACACTTGATATATTGTACTTGGACGTAAATTTTCCTTTTGCTAATCCTTTAGAATGGTCTTACATCTGATCAGTTGTCACTTAATAGAGCCATAAAAATTGACAGGGCCCTGAGTACAGCTTAACCCAACCCACTAGTTGAGGTAGAATTTCCATTTTAAGCCCATTTAAAATTTAAAGAAGTTTTTCAGCTCAAACCTAATCAGGGCCCATGAGGTCGAACACTAAAATACTTTATGGAAAATTAATGGGAAAAGGACATGGGCTGACCATTTTGAAAAGAAATGGACAGCCCATATAAAAGTTGGACAATTGGAGTCAGTCGGCCCAATTTAATTTCGGTTTTTAGCCATTTGGCCGGTCGATCGCATGTTGTCTCTATACCCAATTGTTACACTTTTATACCATATTGATACACTTTTATACTGCATTGATACACTTTTATAGCATTTTGATACACTTTTATACCACATTGATACACTTTTATACAATTGTTGTATAAAATATGTATTTGTATTTGGTATCAAAGATTCATGTATTTGATATCAAATATTGTATTTGATTGATAAAAAAAGAAGAGCAACAATTATAATGTTATAAAATCGTATTTGATTGTTAGAAAAACTATACCAATTAGAAGTGTGGGGTTAACACAAAATTCATTACTTTTCTGAGTTTATTGTGTTTAAAAAAATGCAAATCTTCTGTCTAAAGTTATTGTCTAGCATTAATTTTCGGTCTTCCAAAAATATATTATTGTATTGATGCGTTTATGTTTTACTTGCATTTCACTATTTTTATTCTCCCTCCATAAAGTCAAAAATTGTGTGTTGGCTACGAGGTTCGTTGGACGAAATCAATGCATCCTCTGAATCAGAAATGAGCTTATACTATTTACTTAGCATTTAAAGGGAAAAGGATGAAGATAGTAGCAAAAAAGGCCTAAATGACTATATTTTAGAATTTAAAAATCAATGGTCATTCGGCCAGATTGATTTAAGCCGAGTGGCTATTCGTGTTCTTTCCCCAAAATTAATTAATTAATGATAAAAGGAAAAAAAAAAAATAGAAACATCTACTAAAGTAGATGGTATACACTTGCTCTCTCCGGAGTCAATTTATGGAATCTTAGAGTAATCAATAAAGTTATTATCATGTTACCGATTGTATGCAATAGACCCTTGTGATCCGATTCTTCGACAAAACCCATGCATGACAGGAGATGTAGTGCACCCAACGACCTTTTATGACGTTTTGAAGTAAAGAAGCTGGAAAATAAAACTCTGTGCCACAGACTGTGAATGGAAAAGTTGGAATGGACCATATGATATTGTGGACCTGTCGTAGTTTGTTTGGTCCTTTGATTTGACTATAGCCTTCATGACTCAGTGGCCTACACTATTTCAAACAAGTGTGCAACGCACCAGGCTGAAAGTTGGTGCTATATGACTTATGATACATGCAGGTAACTGCCCAACTTGATTCATGGGCCGATATTGGTGACAAGTGGTGTCTAGCCATTGAATATATCTCAAACCCAGGCGCGGAGATATATATGGTTGAGGGAGTTAATTTGATGTTCAAGAAAAAATTATACCGTTTAATCATGATTAAAATTATTTTATATATATAGTAAATCTCGAATGCCCTTCAACTTCTAAAATATTTACTTCGTCATATTTTAAACTTTCTTATTGAAGATCCTGACTCCTGCACTGCTTAAACCAACAGGCTCGAGCCACGAAAGCAAATGCAGCTTCAAAACCAAGTTGCAGATGAAACATACCACAAAGGTTTACAATTTAGTCGAATCCATAATTAAGTGTCTCTCGCATCATAAATTTATTTCACACTACATACTTGCACCAAATTAATAATAAATATAATATATACTTGTTACATATATATTAGGAGGTAAGGATGTGAGCAGACAATTTTACTTTGTGATTTTTGCTTAACTTGTATTGGAGATGTCAATTTTTTTTCATTTTTAAGAAACTTGTATTTCAAAAGAATTTATTTTCCAGAAGTTTTGCCTAATCAAACATGAATGGAAAACTTTTTTCCCAGTGAGTGGTTTTTTCACACCCCACCAAGGAACATCGTTCCTTATCAAAATAAATTGTTCTCGTTTGAGAAATCATTTAATATTCGTGTATTATGTGGACAATGAAAGAAACATTCGAAATTAGGTTGGGACATATGAAAATTACATATAGACAAAGGTGCACAAGAATTAGGAACATGATTATCCATGGACCTAACATTACACTCGAGTATGGAGGCTAGGCATTATTATTTGTTTGGGTGATAAAAAGTTGTTCTAGAAAAGCATGGGCCTCAGCATTCCCTAGCCACAACCATAGTTGTGTGGGTCATAGCAGAAGCGCAAATCTAAAATTTTTAAAATATGAGTGCATCATTTAAAATAGAAAAAAAAAAAGTAATTCAAAATGAGATTTCAAATTCATTTCCTTGTGCAATAACTCATGTTTAACCAAATTCACAACTTTTCCTTTTCATAACAACAGTACCAACAATTAATATTATGAACTACATAAAATAGATAAAAAGACTATGAGTTCACGCGCACGACTAAAAACTGAGTTATTAGCTATCAAGATCAGTGAGGGACAAATTGTATGTCGATATTGTGAGGGACTATGCAATGTTGTCCCTCATACAAATCAAATATATTAATTTTAATTTATTTTTAAAGACGGAGAGAGACATTCTTCACTAAAATATGATGATAATAAGAAACTAAAATTAAATTTATTATAGCGAGGGATTTCCCTCGCTAAATAATTACAAAGAAATTCATATTTCAAAGAAAAATTTAAATACTATTTTTAATATTTTTATTTTTATTTTTTAAAAAGGTGAAGAGGGACATCCCTAGGTAAAATATGGTGGTAATAAAAAGTAAATATTAAATTTGTTATAGCGAGGGATTTCCCTCGCTAAATAATAACAAATGAATTCATATTCCAAAAAAAATTAAATATAATTTTTAATATTTTAATTTTCATTTTGTTTAAAAGGCGAAGAGGGACATCCCTCACTAAAATATGATGACAGTAAAAAGTAAATATTAAAATTGTTATAACGCTAAATAATAACAAATAAATTCACATTTCAAAGAAAATTTAAATATAATTTTCAATATTTTAATTTTCATTTTGTTTAAAAGGCGAAGAAGGGCATCCCTCACTATAATACGATGATAATAAAAACTAAATATTAAATTTGTTATAACGAGAGATTTCCCTCGCTAAATAATAACAAATAAATTCACATTTCAAAGAAAATTTAAATATAATTTTAAATTTTTTTAGCTGGTAACAATGCATTAACAAAAAATAAATTAAAATGAAATATAAGCTATCCAAGGAGTCTTCAATCATACATATAATTATTTTGTGTTTTTTTTTCATTGTAGTTAGGGAAGATTCTCACTAAATTAAATATGTAAAATTGAGTATTTAATAAATAACCATATTATCGATTTGGAGAAAAAATAATATCAATGATATCAATTGTTTGATCCCTCAATAATTGCTTTAATTTTTTTTCTTTTCATACTATTAAATTACATTATTTTGTACACATAAAAAAAAGTTATAACTTTTTAACACACACACACACACATATATATATATATATATATCATACTTTTTAAAAATGTTATAACCACAAAATTTGATAACTACACTAAGTAGATATACACTACAAAATATTATTGATTGATTGATCTATCAATAATTACAACAACATAAAAAAGCAACTTTAATATCTTTATTAAAATAATATTAACTGATTAACTTATACGACAGTTAAACTAAGTAAAGTTTATTAGTGATTTTTTTAGAAATATTATTGCCTGTTAAGTTATACATTGACAATTGTATTAACCTTAACTATATTAGCGATATCATTAAGCAATATTAGCGAATGATATATTATATATATTTTGACAACTATACTAATTATAAATGTATTAATAATATTTATAAGAATTATTATTGATTTATCAATATATCTATCTATTTATCTATACTATTATAAAAACATGAATATGAATGTTGATTGACTAAAATACCCTTCAAATATTGAATGGCTTTTATACCCTTGAAAATTTAAGTTAAATTAAGATAAAATTGTCAAAGAACACCGCAGAATAGTATTATCCTAATTTACTTAGGTAAGGAATTATTATTATATATATATATACATACATATACATATATATATATATACATACATATACATATATATATATATATATGCACGATCAAAGGATTAAAATAAAGTATTATCCAAAAATACAAAAAATATTTAAAAAATACACCTCATAATATATACTATCCTAATATATTTTGGGTGGAGTATCGTAATCCACAAATATTTTCAAGAAATCATTATTTTAGAGATAAAATAAGATACAAAATTCGTCTTTTCAATAACTCTAACTCAATAATGTAATTTTTTTCTTTTTACATGAATTTACTTAATCTTTAATTTGCAACTCACATATAAGGGTGTTCATGAGTTTTATATCTCAACTCTTCATTGTTATATTTATTTAGCAAAACTTTTAGTAACAGTGACCGATTTACAATCAAAACATTTTTTTAAAAAAATGAAATACCAACATATACTGGCTCCTTTCTTTTTTTACTTCTCACAATTTGCATTATAAAAGACAGTTTGACAAATAACTAAAAGAAAAATATTATAAGGTTTAATGTAATTATTTTTCCTATTAATATTGTGGAAAAATACCTTTTAAAAAGTCAATTTAATTTTTAATGACATTCTTAATAAATACTTCATTGATTAATGTTAGTATTGATTCACACATATTTTAATAACTAGTTTTATATGGCCCGTGCTAATCTCAGGCCCAAACTAAAGTAATTTAATATTTTATATAATAATATGATTAAATATATAAAATAATTACAACTCGAAAAAATCATAAATTAAAAAACATTAACATTTTTATGAGTTTATGAACATATATGCTACAACTAACTATAAATAGAAATGTATTTCTTCATATATTTATCAAGTCTTAATTTTACTCATAATTTCACGTGACAAGAATTTAAGCTAGTTGAAATGGTAATTTAAGCTTGGTGTTACATTAAATTAAAGGGGAAAAAAAATTAAATTCATCAAAATGAACCTCCAGAATTTATTAATTCTTTATATTTAATTTATCCTTAAGAATATTAATTCCCAATTAATCAAAAAAAAATAAATTATCTGATCTTAATTGATGCCACTACCTTTATTTGTAACTTTATCAGCAATTTCAACTTTCAATATTTGAAATTTTTTATTAATAATTTTAAAAGCAAGATAAAATTGTCCATGGAAAAAATTCTATTCAATTAATAAAAGTAATGAGGAAATATTGGAAAACATACTCAGTTCATCAGAAATAAATATAACCTTCTACGATTAGTTAAAAGATTTATCGATTAATTAAACAACAAGAAAATTTAAATAATTCAGTTGATTGTCAGCCTGAACTGTCACCTAATTGGTGAAAGTTTGATTCTCCACATTATAATTTCCAAGTGGTGAAAGTTTGATTCTCCACATTATAATTTCCTCCCTATTTTTATTTTTTTTAAATTACTTAAATAATTAAAATTCAACAAAACTCATTAATAATTTTTCATATCATGACACACCAAATAAAAAGTTCCAATTGGCAAATAAATAAATAAAATAATTTTATTTTTATCAATTACGTGTCATAATTTTAGCGAATTAATAAATTAATTGAAATTACTAGGTTAGTAGTAGATGTTATTTACAACAACAACAAACTCAGTGTATTCCCACTTAGTGGGGTCTGGGGGGGGGTAAGATGTACGCAGTCCATACCTCTACCTCTGATGAGGTAGAAAGGCTGTTTCCGAAAGACCCCCGGCTCAAGTCACGAGACATCATACAAACACATAGTACAGCACAGAAGCAGATGATGTAACATAGATACGGCACCCATAAAGAATATAGAACAGAGTAAAGCAGGAATGCAGGAATATAAAGCAGAGGCAAGCACACATATTCGTAATAAACATGGAACACGGGACACGGAACACTGAATACGGAATCATAACAGGAATACACCCCCACCAATTAATTCCCTACACTAGCGACCCGAACTGGCCCTAATCCTCTGCCGTAATTCGCATCTTCCAGACCTTCCTATCTAGGGTCATGTCCTCGGTGAGCTGTAACTGTTCCATGTCCCGCCTAATCACCTCACCCCAGTACTTCTTCGGTCTACCCCTACCCCGTCTAAAACCATCCAACGCTAGCCTCTCACACCTACGGACCGGGGCATCCATGCCCCTCCTTTTGACGTGTCCGAACCATCTCAATCGTGCTTCCCGCATCTTACACTCCACTGAAGTCACACCAACCTTCTCCCGGATAGTCTCATTCCGAACTCTATCCCCTCGGGTCAGTCCACACATCCAGCGCAACATCCGCATTTCTGCCACCTTCATTCTTTGGATGTGGGAGTTCTTAACTGGCCAACACTCCGCTCCATACAGCAAGGCCGGACGGACTACCACCCTATAGAATTTGCCTTTAAGCTTGGGCGGCACCTTCTTATCACACAGCACCCCCGATGCGAGTTTCCACTTCATCCATCCCGCCCCAATACGGTGCGAGACATCCTCGTCAATCTCACCGTTACTCTGGATCACGGACCCGAGATACTTGAACTTATCCCTCTTCCCTACCTCCTGTGCTTCTAGTCTCACTACTACCTCATTCTCCCGCCTGACGTCATTAAACTTACATTCCACATACTCTGTCTTGGTTCTGCTCACCCTGAACCCTTTAGACTCCAGAGTTTGCCTCCACAACTCTAATTTGTCATTCACACCCCCTCGAGTGTCATCTATCAGGACTACATCGTCTGCAAAAAGCATACACCACGGCACCTCCCCTTGGATACGCCGCGTCAACACCTCCATTACTAACGCAAACAAAAAGGGACTAAGAGTAGATCCCTGATGCAATCCTGTCAGGACTGTGAAATGCTCTGAGTCTCCTCCCGCCGTCCTCACCTGGGTTTTCGCTCCCTCATACATATCCTTAATTACTCTGATATATGCCTGCGGTACTCCACTCACCTCCAAGCATCTCCAAACAAAAGAAAATGTGGCTTTAAGTGTTCCAACTTCTTTCCCACAAATTTTCTACCATTTTTTTCCTAGATAATTATTTTTACTACAAATTAAAACTGTGCAGATTTGGGTTCCCTCCATTATTTCCCACCATTTTTTTCAAATACTTTTCACTATAAAGTTTGGGTTTAATTCTAATTTCACAAGTAAACCCTATATTCTAATTCGGTCACTATTTGATCTACTGCCAGAAGATTCGAGGTCACCTTGTTGGCCATTGGGTTGGATTTCGATTACTTCTCCTTGCTGATTGAGACTGTTCTTTTCATATTAAGGGTACTTTTCACTTTGCTGATTGAGTAATTACGTGCCTTTTGTTTGGAAAGATATTTTCTTAATTTTTATTTTGGGTATTTTTTATTAACGGTAGATATATCTTATTTTTTTATTTCAATCTGATGTTTTTTAGATTTTTCTGCAGTTGTTCATATTTTATTGTATCCAGTGGTCCCTTTTTCCTTTTTATTGTCTGATTTGTAACAACTTGATGAAAGTCGAACATGATCCAGCTTTTGCAAGGACTTTTAGCACGTTTGGCGGACCAGGTGGTCCTGAAGCCGGAGCAGAGGCTGCAATTGGGGACAATATTGGTGCCGGAGGAGAAGAAATAGTTGGTGGCGGTGAAGCCGGAGCAGAAGGTTGAGCTGGAGCCGAAGATTGAGTTTGTGGCATTGGAGCCATAGCAGGCGCTTGAGTAAAAGTGCAAGTGAATTGGGGCAAGAAAAGAAAGGGTGAGACTAAGTTGAAGTACATTTTTCTTTCTTTATTTAGCTAAATTTGAATTATGTTAAGATGGGAGGGAGAAGGAAAATATGTCCCAGTTATATAGTAATAAGTTGTGGGTTGATTTCTTGCTCCAACATAATTAATGAAAAAAGTTTGTGGCGTTATTCTGATGATAGAAATTATTAGGTGAACAGGTGCAATCTAAGATGAGTTGAGAATAACATGTTATTTACTACTATATACAACTACTAGCTTGATTATGAAGGCAAAAAAGCTGGGGAGGTGAACTAATTCCTTTGTAGATACTATTATATAGATTCGTAAATAGATTTGTATGTATAGCCACTTTAATCATGTTCGTCCTTTCTCCAAAATTATCTTTTTTTCTGAGAACATGGTCAGCTAGAAATTATTATATTCACGATTCTTCATCCACCTATGTATAAAATGCTCTAGTTTTCCATTCTCATATGAGTCCGAAAAGTGAATTGGCCATTTAGTTATGTTATGTGATTTGAGGTGGGTAAAATTGTTAGGTAAAAATATTTCAAATTATCTTTTTTGTTGTATGTGTTTAGAGGCCTACCCTCTCTACTAATCCATATTTGTCTTGCGTGGATGATAAAAACGCTTTCTTCCAAGAGTAATTTTATTTTTAGAGCTCAAACTTGAGATCTCTAGTTAAAGGCGTAAGAATATCATTCATCCCATCAGATTCGTTGGTGGTATATTTCAAGTTGTCTATATGCGATCATAAACTAAATATAGGACAGTTGTGAATTTTGTGAGACAAGAGGCTAATTTAGTTGTAATGGCACTTGTCACAATCAAGAATATCTTGGTACAACTGACGCTAATGTAATGTATGATAACAAGTGATAATCCATATATTTGTTCTGTTATCTGCTATCTTTTTGCAGTGTCAATGCATGACAGTATATCACAACCATTTTTAGCAGATGAGCTTAAACTTTCAGGAGGATTAATAATGATTAGTGATGCTAAGAAATTTCCTTTTAATTTTCATTTGGCTCGAAATTTCTTTATTTACAACTCTTGCGCTGATGCATCCAATATGTGTTATATGGACTTGGGTTCTAAAGCAATTGCTTAAAATGTGTTTATGCACTTGTGGTTCACTATGTTTGTTTCATTTGCAAGAAGCATCTCTTGGTAGACCAACCACTCGTAAAGAGATACGTAAGAAAGACCCATATGAAAATTAGAAATGGAAAGAAGTCTGGGTCGAAACACGGGCATAAGATACTTGCGTAAGTTCAAATCTTACTTGAAATTTATTTTATATCATTTATTATATATTAATTCTATTAATAGAATCGATACGTTCAAACAATTGAAGAACTCAAAAGAAGTCGATCGACAGATGACCAAGGCAATCCAATCATGCCATCAAAGGAAGAAACTCTCTCCTGCTAGATGGATGTAGTTGGTGACATGTGTAAGGAAAGGGCATACCACCTTTGCTTTGAGAAGAACTTTTACCGTCTTCAGTGTGGATTGCAAGGTATAGAGAGTTCTGCCACCATGTCAGAAGAGCAGCTTGAGGAGATGCAATAGAAAGTTCAGGAGCATTCTAGGAAGTACGAGAGGAAAGAAAAAGAAGGATGGAGGAGAAGCGGTGTAGGACGACATTTAAGTCAGAGGTCAAAAAACTCAAGGCTCAAGTAAATATCTTAATCAAGCTTCCTCACTCTTTGCCCCTAGCTCTGATGATGATGGTAGAGAGGATGAGGATGGAATGGAGTATTAGGTTATGTTGTTGTTTTAGGTTTGAATTATGTTAGGTTGGAATGTTTGAAAAAAAATTGTTTTGGTAATTGTTTGCGTACCTTTTTTATACTTGTTTACATATTGTTTAAGTTGGATGAATATATATATATATATATATATATATATATGAAGTTTAATTGCTTAATTTTAATGTTTGAATTATTTCGGAAGAGTTTTTCTTATTGTTTTGCTGGTTAATATTGGTTGTACGTTGATTTTCTATTTAAATATTGAGTTTTAGTGCAGTAAAAAACTATTAATAACACCATATTGGCAAGGGACTTTTGTAGCTATATTCCTCAAAATATTCAAATATTGTATTAATTTTTTATTTAACTTAGCGAGGGATATCCCTTAGCATATTTAAATTTATAAGTTTTATTAATTTTCATGTACTAAGGGTTGTCCCTCATTAAATAATAAATTAATATTATATATATTTTTAATATAGAAAGGGATATCTTTCACCTAATAATAAATTAATATTATTTATATTTTTAATATAGCAAGGGACATCCCTCACTATATTATATTTTTGGGGAAAATTGAGAGATCAAAATAGCAATGGCTGAGTGTCGGAGTCCGTCACTACTTTACGAGGTTCTCCCTCACTAATAATTAACAAGGCTCAAATTAACAAGACACCTTGTAGTGATGGCTGCCCTCACTAAATCTTGATTAGTGAGGGACGTCCCTCACTAAATCACATGGTTAAAACAAGATTTTTTAGTAGTGGCGCACCTTATAAATTTCGGCACTAAACCCACCCCTAGATCATAGTTTCTAGATGTTATCCTTATTTTTGTTTTTAGATTTACCCGAATTTGATGTCTATTCTGACTCTTTATGGATCAAACTTAGAAGCTGCGGTCGAAGGTATTATAACTGATAAAAAGCTACTGTATTATAAAATGAATCACACATATAATGTATATTGTATATCATTGATAATTCTAAGGAACCAAAGGATTGTGTAACGAACAGCGTGACGCCATGTGGTGATTTCCCCAACGTTAATGTGGCTGTATAACAAAGAATCTACTCGTCAATTCGTCAAAAGTTTATGTCTTTATAATGTTCATTAACATTATAAAAAGAATTACTCCATATTTGGATGTTTCAAAGACACGTTATAATTCTGTTTGGACCCCCACAGTTACATCACTGTCACTAAACTGGGCCATAACTAACCCTTGTTCGTCGAAAAAAAAAAAACAAGCAAACAAACCTATTTATGATGGATGCCATTTGGATTCGGATATTTGATTTGTGTATATTGCGGAGGAAAAAAGGCTATGTGTTTGGATTAACTTTTCCAGAAAATAATGCTGGAAATATTATTTGTTCTATACATAGTTTCATAATATTTTGGATAGATTAGAGAAACCCAAAGTTAGGTAATTTGTGCTGAAGAACAGATACGGGTTGGTTTCAACACAAATATCTTCTTATAATTATACTTGATTTAGTGATTGGTGGAGAGATGTGATTGAGCTAAAGAAAAAAATAAGGTGATTAATTACAGTGACATTTGAATTTGGTAGACATACGTAGAAGTGACAAATGGAAGACGAGAACAAAAGAAAAAAAGTTCAGGTCAAAAATTAAATAGCGTTAGACATTACCTAAGTGTAATTGGGGAAAAAATTGCCAAGGGGTATACAAAGTTAACAACAATAAAAATGTATACTAAATTCTAATCACGCTAATTGATGGTCTAAACAGAAACTGTTAGAGTTTGTGACTCGAATTTTGTTAATCCGGTCCTGAAAAGATCGCAGTGCGATCCATATTTGAGATTTTTTGGGAGGTCTGTGGTGGTAGCGTAGGGATCGGGCCGATACACACTTGTTTTTGGGCTTATGATTTATTTGTTCGCACGTATTATATAAGGGTGATCTAGTGGGTTGTTTTTTGTGGTTTTTAACATATGTCATTGAGACTTTCCTCTCCTCCTTGTATTCTTCTCCATTATAATGAATTTCTTCCTCCTCTATCCGTGGTTTTTTCTCATCAAGAATTTCCACATAAAATTCGCGTGTCTTTCTTATGTTCTTTTATTTGTGTATTGCTTATTCCTGTCGAATAACAGACACAGTATGAACTAGAATGGAACAGCGACATCTGTTTTTTTTCATGCAGCACATGAATTTCAATTACATTGAATGTGAACAAATATTTTAAACAAAATTGGTGAATATGGGTGGAGTTACTCTCGTCCAAAAGGAGTTAATGAGTAGTTATTCTTCCCAAAATTTCACTAAATTTAATCTTCCTCGTTTGCTCTGCTTGCGCGTATAGCCATAGGTAAGACAAGTCCTGAATTTTCTATCCATAATAACCACACGACAACCAAAATTAGTCTGAAAAGTCTTCTATTGGCTCAAAAATTAGCTTAACACTTGATAAGATCTATTTTTAGTAATTTGACAGTTGTTTGACACTAACAAAACTTGAAAAAGGAAAAGAGGTGCGGTTGATGACCTGGCGTTGAAGTGGGGGCGGCGTGGGGGGTGGGGGGTGGGGGGGCAGTAGTGATGTGATTGCTGAATTTTCTCACCTTTTCTATATAAGGGCAACTGTGAGTAGTAGTCTTGAAGTCATTACTATATTTTTCTAACATCATAGTCTCGAGAGACCTAAGTATTGACCCAAATTATTCAGATACAGAAACTAAAAAATCTTTCTCTTTGTTTAACCTTTGTATGTCCATGTTTGTGGTAGAGCAATGAAGAAATGTGAGTTGTGCAGTTCAATTGCAAGAGTTTACTGTGAATCAGATCAAGCCAGTCTTTGTTGGGATTGTGATGCGAGAGTTCACACAGCCAATTTCCTTGTGGCTAAGCATTCAAGAATCCTTCTTTGCAATTCTTGCCAATCACTTACCCCATGGACTGGCACTGGCTCTAAGCTTGGTCCTACTGTTTCAGTATGCCAGACATGTTTTCACAGAAATAATAATGATGGGGCACAACATCAACATCACAGTAATCTTGATGATCATAATAATGATACGGAAGATGATGAAGATGAGGATGAGGATGAGGATGACGACGATTATAATGACGATGATGGAAGCAGTGATGGTGATAATCAAGTTGTTCCTTTGTCTTCTTCGACTACAGATCAACCTCATCCTCCATCATTGACGTCAAGTTCTTCAAGTAGTGAAGAATCCACTAGCAGATTTTACAGGAGAAGAGTGTTTGGTGTCTCCAATTCAAGTATTGATTTTTGCACCTAACAGAAATGAGGAAAATGTTCGATCCCATTATTGTGTGGTATGTTTTTAATTCCTCTGTTTTCCCCCTTTTAACACATTCCGTTATTATTGCCTCGGTAATCTTAGTAGCACAGTCAGAGGCGGAGCCAGAATTCTATTGAGGGATTCAAAACTCAGCGAATGTGGATTTAACATCTACAAGATATATATAAAAATTATTTTAACCATGTATTAATAATATAATTTTTCCGTTGAAGGGGGGTTTGGACGAACCTATTACTAGGCTGGTTCCGCCTCTGACCACAATTGGTTGGCAACCTAAACTTTCACCTCTCTCTAAACAGAAGTGTTATGTTTTGTTTTGCATTTTCAGGGCATTGCAAGACCAAAAGAGAAGGTAAAAGGAGCTATTGGGCATGGAGATAATTATATATTGGGATTAAAAAACTAATTCTGTTATCTGATTGATGAAGGAAAGAATATTGGAAAGTGATGATCACAATGTATGAATAATTCTTGAAGGGTTGTAAATGACATGTGAGGTAGCTAGTCTTTCTTGTTCCTATTTGCTATTTGACATCAATATTCCTGGAGTTCTTACTTGGAATTTTATGATGATTTCTTACAAGGATTACTGCATACTTTAAAATTTCTTTATATTTTTTTCCCCTTATTTTCTAGATGAGAAACTGCTTTTTTCTTCTTCTTCTTCTTCTTTTTTTATTTTTCTTCATGTAAGAGTCTTTATTTTTATTTTTGTCTAGTTGAAAATATAAAAATCAGATACAGCCAAAATCAAGATGAGGGAAAAGATGATTAGGACAGGACAGCATTCAATTATGGGTGATAATGATTGATAAGTCATGGTTTTACTCATCACAAGCAAGAATGATTTTTGCACCAAGTACAATAAAGAATGCACCACATATAACATTGAGGCTAGGACAGTGTAATTTTAACATATTATAAGAGGTTAGCGACTGGTAATACTATTTTCGAATAGATATTTCTACTATTTTTTTCCTTCAAGAAAGCACTACTTTTCTAATGGTCCATAACTATATCGAGATAATATTTTTTACCTAGTTATACATGGCCATGAAAACAAGCTATTACCGATTAAGAAAGTTCTTGACAACTTGTGTTTTTAGTGGCACCATATTAAGTAATAGAGATAAACGTCAAATTCTCTAAGTACTGGTTGCGTAGACTTTCATAGCTAACTAAATAATGTCAAAGAGGGCCTAAATTTAATGACTAATACTAACTACCAACAAGCACTACCAACTTTATTTTGAATAATTATGATCTTCTAGCCTTGTTTTGTGACTCACAAGTTCCCTTGTCACTATTTCTATCTTGACATATACTACATATGGTCCAATTTCAAACCAGTCGGTCCACATATTTACACAATTAAACACATTGAATTGCACCAAAAATAAACTGTTTAACCACCCCGACTCCCACCCCCCAAGGAAAACCAACAACGTGTGCAGGGTCCTAAAATACCAAAAATATACTACCAAGTTTCTGTTGGTGATAGAAGTGGGACCATAAAGAAAATTGTGGATGCCACTGGAATTTGGCCTCATCTACTTTTGCTTGCTTCCATGGTTATCAATTGACCTTTTGGACTCAAATGTCACCACTTGAATAGAATTGTGCATGAACCTGAGACACTTGTCCATTTCATTGAAAGCTTTGCTCTTTAAGTGATGCTTTGCATACTCCACAAGTTTTCTACACAAGCCTTTAAAGACAAATAATGTACCAATAGATTTTTAATTATTCATTCATTGCTCCAAGCCTAGAACTATTGGTTGTTCCCTCCAGGATATATTAATATTATTGATTTTGATGAAGTGCGTACTAATCTCATCTCACCTGAAAATTAATCTATTATACTTAATAATAGAGATAAGAAACTTCAATCAAGTATATAGAGATATTTTTGTTTATGAATTGTGAGACTAGTGGTACTGGGACTTGGTGCCAAGATTCTCATCTTAAAGCATAAGATATTTTTTTATACTTCTTATAAATTTAGTGCTAGAATCAATTTTCTTGCAACTTCAATATTTTATTTTGTAGCGTTGTATTAATTTCTCATCGGTAAATGTGACAGGAAAAAATTACCATACAAATTATAAAATTACCATACATTAATCTTAATTTGATTCAGTTTGGAATTTTTTCAGATGACCTCCAGTTCTGCGTCATTAACTATCAAATCAAATCTTGAGTACCTATACAAAGGAGATACTTTTATTAAGGTTAAAGGGTATACAACCAAGAAACTTGGGATAAAAAAACTGAAGTTATTAGCACGAATCAAATAAAGACGAAGGGTGTGTTTGGTATGAAGGAAAATGTTTTCTTGAAAAATAAGTTGATTTCTTATTTTTTTTTTTTTATATTTGATTGGTGGATGAAAAATATTTTATAGTGTTTGGTTGGTGAAGGAAAAAATATTTTTCAAAAAATACATTCTAGCATTTAGCTAAAGCATAAAAATACATTTTAGAAAAAAAAATTGATCTCAAAAAATAATTTTTTAGGGTGCGCTCGATATGAAGGAGGAAAAATATTTTCTAGAAAAATAAGTTATTTCTTACTTATATTCGTGTGATCGTCATGCAAATTGGATAAATATATGTTTTCTAAAAGTATCTGTATATATTTAATAAAAATAATGAGAACGAAGAGGATAAAAAAGGTGGATAAGAAAAAAGCTTTGAATTTTTTGAAAAAAATAAATTTTGCAAATTGGATAAATATATGTTTTCTAAAAGTATTTGTATATATTTAACAAAAATAATGAAACGAATAGGATAAAAAAGGTGGATAAGAAAAAAGTTTTGAATTTTTCAAAAAAAATAAATTTAAAATATTAATTTATTTTGGAGAGGGGGTTGCTAGGTGGGGTTTGGGTTGTCAAAATAGGTAATAAGGGTGGGGTAAGAAAATAATTTTGATTGATGGGGGGGGGGGGGGGGGGGGGGGGAGGAGGAGGATGGTAGGAGGTCGGGTAAGGGAGGTAAGAAAAAAGTTTGAATTTTTTTTAATTTTTTTTTGGAATGGAGCAAGGGTTTGGGTTTTGGGTAGGGGAATGAGGTAAAAAAAAAAAATTAAAATATTTTTTTAATAGGGGTGATAGGGGCAGGGTGGGGGTGGGGGATTGAGGGTCGGAGTAACGATGGATGATTTTGAGAGTTGTATGAATATTTCAACTTGAATGAGGTTGAAAGAGAGTTTTGAAAAATATTTTACTTATTTTTTAAGAAAAGTCATTTTCCTTAGAATTAAAGAAAATAAGTTGATTTTAAAATATTGTTCAAAACGTTTAAACCAATCAAACATTAGAAAACTTTCCTTCGTACCAAACACATCCGATATCTTTTAAAAAATAATAAAAATAAAACAAATGGCGTTACATGTGCTGACAGCTGAATTACTAAGGTTTCATTGGATATGTCAGGTTGGAAGATTTAGCGACAAGTTGACAGCTAACTATATTTTATTAAGGTTAAAGGAGATATAATCAAGGATCATGAGATTGTAAACATTTTAATTAGCATGCGAAGAACCTTAATCATGATGCTTTTTATTAATCTACCCATTAAAAATACTGTGAGCAGTTGAAGGAATATAAAAATGAGATTAACAGGCATTATTAGGAGCAAAGTTTTCGACATGGCCACGTGCATAACAGTAACACAGTCCCTATTAACAAAATTAACTGCAATTTGCAATCAAATGTTCGACATAACCACGTGCCCTGTAAACACTAGTAGTAATTTTAATTGCAATTAGTTAACTTGTAATGCTAATATTAATATAATATTTAGGATTCACACACACTTAATTAGAGTGTAAAGAATTTTCATGTGCATGCATGTACGAAGATTCACAAGCTGGATAAGAGAAGAAGAATAGTGTCTACGTAAATCTTATCCTTATAAGATCAACGGTGACTCGAATTTACTCTTTATGTAACTTGATTAGTGACCAAAAAAAAAAACTATCGCTAATGCAATGTGTACTGTAATATACTTGGAAGTAGTTAACATTAGGAATCTAGAAATAAAGAAGTTAACTTTAATTTGTGTGGTGGTAACACATTGCGTGAACAAGAAAATTGCAGTACTCTTTTGAGATATGTGTGGTGTATAGATATGGTGTCATTATTTTCAAAATCGTATCAACCATGAACTTGTGATAAAATGATAGTAGTATTTTTTTGTCCTTCGTTATCTTCATCATCTTTTCTTTTTCTTTAAGTGTAGTAGGCCCTTTAAATTGAAAATATCTTAGGATTTTGTTTCACCTGAAAGATCTGAATTGTGTGTTTCACAACCACAAAGAAGATTATTCCTGAATTTTTTGTTTTGATTCGTTGAATCATAGCCACTCAATACTCCACATAATTACGTTTTAACAGCTAGCACTAGACACACCTAGCTCTGATTTTTTTTTTTTTTTTTTTTCCTTTACTTTCAACAAAACTGTTTTCTACCGACATAAGGGCACAGTTGTGTAAGACTATATGCTATAAAGGGCAATAAAATTCATATCCTAAATCAATGTGAAAATTCCAACACCCCGACCCTTACCTTCTTCGATGCGTACGTTCAGCGTCCGCGGTCGGTCATATATATCTGGAGTGTGTGAATAGTAGAACATCACCTTAAACATTGGATAAAGCAATGAATAAAAATGAGTTTGACTTGAATATATAATAATGCAAGGAAAATAAACATTTGATCTAATTAATTCCCGTAAGCTAGCTTATTAGATGAGAAAAATTCAATACCATATAAGGAGACCTACTGAGTGTCAAATGGACAAGTTGAGCAACATATTTGGACGAATCAAATTAAAATAGGTAGAATGATTAAATATTTAAAAAATATTTATAAAGTCAAGTTCATATCTCACGATTCGTTAGCGAAAAAACACTTTTTTTCAAAATATTAGTTTAATTAATGTAACACTCCTTTTTCGCTTGAAGGGATCAAGTCGAAGGGTTTTTTCAATTAAAGTGACGGTTATTGAATATGAATTAATTAAATTACAGAGTCGTCACTTGAAATTGAGTTTTGGTGTTTCAAGCCACCTTTTTTAATCTCTAATCAAAAGAAAATGACTCTTTATTGGTCTGCGAAAATAGAAGACCGGATAAGGAATTCTGTTGACCAAGGGGAAGGTGTGAGGCAACCCTCGAGTCCCGTGGTTCTAGCACGATCGTTTTTATTGACTTATCTTGACTTAAACTATTTTTGATATATTATGTTAGGGTCCAAGTTCGCTCATTTTTTAATATCTAAATTATTTAAAACTCTTGTATTAAATAAATTAGTGAAAATTAATTTTAGAAAAATATTTTGTCGAGGTGCATTATTGCATTCAAAAAGATGCGTACGTCGCATTCTTAATCGAGACAAATATATAAAACTTACCTAACATTATAAAAAAAAATCATCTTTTATAAACTCGAGGCAATTTTGTCTTGTTTAACGAATTCAATAATAATTTTTTTTATTATAAATAAATAAATAAAATAAACTAGTAAAGAATGAATGTGGCAAAATGGGAAATCGAACAAATGTAAATTTCAGCATTAATATAGATTCTAAAATAAATGATAAGAAAAATGAAAGTTAATCTCCCATAAAGCTAATAAACTCCTTTAAACGGTCCCACGATAAGAACTATATTAACATATCATTTTTAATTTCACTTCATGCACACAAATTGACAAATCATGTTAAATACACCAAATTCAATTTCTAACATATTTATATTGCTATATATATGTTTTATTAAATCTAATATATCAACTACAATTAACCCATGTTACATATTATGTGTCAATATCAATACAAATTTTAATTTTTTTTTTTTTAACATAAGTTTGCATGGTTTTCTTTAACATGTAAATCATGTTAAATACTCCAAATTCAATTTCTAACATATTTATATTGCTATATATATGTTTTATTAAATCTAATATATCAACTACAATTAACCCATGTTACATATTATGTGTCAATATCAATACAAATTTTAATTTATTTTTTTTTAACATAAGTTTGCATGGTTTTCTTTAACATGTACATGCTGTAGACACCTAATTTCGTCCCTCCCCAATATCGTTTTTATCCATTTTTACCTTATCATATCATTTACCCTCACCCATGTGATTACATCCCACAAAAAATACAAAAAAAGTAAATCTCAACAAAATCCCTAACAAACTTTTATTCTTTTAACACCCTAACAACCCTCTCCAATAAGAAAATGACAAATCACCACCTCACCACCCCATACCCTACCACCTAACCCTAACCCACGTCACCCCCCCTCTTTTCTTTTCTTGTCCAAAAAGAAAGGACCCAAAAAGAAAAAATACAATATATACACAGATACACACATACAAAGGGAGAAGATTTTTGGCATGAACAGTAACAAACAAAGAGCTTAGAAAAAGAAAAAAAGGAATCAGCTCCTTGTCTCTCTAGACTCAACTCTTTCTCTTCCTCTCTTAAAAATTGAACTTCCACCGCCACCTCGCGACCGGCCAGCGACGTCCACCGCTCACCGCCTCCTCCATCTCCCCCCCCCTCCGGTTCGCTCCTCTCTCACCCCGACGAGCCTCGACGGACGCGACTACCGCCATGCTGTTCGCAAGCCTCAGTCGCCATTTTTCTCTTCCCCTCCGTCGAACTAGCGCCGGCACCGTTCCGTTCTCCGCCTTCTAGATCTGCCTCCCCAACCAGCGACTGGATCTGCCACGCCATCAGCCACCAACGACCAGCAACACGAGCTGCTCCTCTGGCCGCCAATCCGACCTGATCTCTTTCCGGCGACGGCAGCAGGCACCGAAAACAGCAACGCCGGTGACCGGCAACGACACCCAGTCCGTTTTCCACCGATTCCGATGAAATTTCGCGTATGGGTCTTCTCAATTTTTCATAATTTCAGTCTCGGTTCTTTTGATATTTCTTATTTCTTAGGGTTTTAAATCCATCCGAGTTGATTTGGTTCGTACAAGGTTAGTTGGAAATCGATGGTTTGGGATTTCGAATTTGAGATCTTGGGTTGTTTTTGAGGTTTATTCGGGTTTGTGGGTCATTCATCGTGAGGCTTTGTTGTGGTTTTCAATCCGTCCGGTTGAATTCAATATCGAGTTTGGAGTTGTTGGTTATCAAGGTTCAAATCGAGAATTTTGGATCCAACTTTGTCTTTTGATCGCATATTTTGGCACAATAAAAGCTTCAATCGAGCTCCAACTCTACAGTTTCTCTTATCTATTTTATTATTTGGGATGTTTTGTATTTCGATTTGGATGTTCGTATATTGCTTGATGCTTGTTGGTGATGAACGTATGTTGTCTTGTTTGGTGATAGTCTGATATTTTGATATGGACTCGTTGTTTAATTTCGTTGAAAAGTGATTGTGGGTCGCTAAAATAGAAATGGTGAGTTGTGAAAATTTAGTTTAAAATGAAATTTGGGGACGGAAATCGAAATTGATAAAAGTGAATATTATGATATTTTTGATATATTGTTGATGTTGAATGTGATGTGTCGTCAAGCGGGTAGGCAAACAGTAAGCTCGGGTAGGCAAGCTTAGGATCGGTGTAGTGTTGGAATGATTGAAATATTTGTTGAATGTCTTGTTTATCATATTTGGAAAATGTATTTTATTTAACCGGGGGATGCCCCGAGGTAATTTATATTTACTCACCGGGGAATGCACCGAAGATTTTGTATGCTAAGGATGTTCATGATCAAGGCCCGCGGTATCGGGTAAGGCATGGGAGCTTAGTCTAGATTTAGTTTAGACTAGGATTTATATTTTCGCAGTTTTCTATTTTTGGACTGTATAATTGGACTGGACTTTACATTTTTGGATTGTTTTGTTTTTGTTTCTTGTTTGATTATTTTGCGTGCTTTTGTGTGTTTTATACATTTCATAATGCCAAAATAGTTGATACACTCTACCAAGCGATCGTGGTTGAACCACGGGATCGAGGGGTGCCTAACACCTTCCCCTCGGTCAACAAAATTCCTTAGTCGGAATCTCTGTTCGGAAACCAGATTAAGAGTCAAATGATTTTCGAAAAGGATTTTTCGAAGGTGACTTGGCACACCGAATTATGCCAAGTGGCGACTCTGAATAAAATACAAATAATCCTTTTCCGAAATAAATTTTCATTTCTTGTCACTTAAATAATAAAACCCTTTCGAACTTTAAAATATACATTTTTTGGAGTACGTATAAAAAAAGGGGTGTGACAGCTTCTGACGACTCTGCTGGGGACTTATGACAAGTTTTCAGAATTCGAGCTATTTTTGGAGTCGTATTGGCTTTGTTTGGCATTGCGAGTGTATAAGCATTGTTTGTGATTTTGTTTGTGTTATTGTTTTCACTTTTGTGCGTTTTTGTGCTCTTTATTTATAGTATTTATCCTATGTGTTACCGCTTATATCTGTCATCATGTGTCTACCCCCCGGCCTTCTTTCTGCAATAAGTCCGTAGTACACGTGTTGTACACAACCTCTAGTTGAGTCAACATTATTTTAGGGGGGAGCCGTCGGTGTTATGGAGTAGGTGGAAAGCAAAGCAGCCACTATCGACCATACGCTCCCCCGAACAGCCTTGTTAGTGAACCACAACGTAGGTCAGCCTTTAGGTCATGCTTATGTGCATCATACGGAGACCTAGCGGGACCCACATAGCCCTTTGTAGGAGACTCACCTCTAAAGCATCCTTACGTGCTAACTGTTGCATTTTTAAGGGTAGCGTGGTCATTTGACAGACTGATTTTGTATATATAAATATATAAAATAGAATAAAAATAACAAAAAAAAATTGAAAAAGTAAGTCGAAAAGAATGAAAAAAAAGAAAAGAATGTCGTAGTTTATTTTAGAATTCTTTATGGCTTTTGTTCTTCACAATTCAAAAACTCAAAAAGATTTTTTTTATGTTTTGCAAAAAAACAAAAAAAAACAAAAAAAAAGGTTTTGTTCTTCGCCTTTTCTACTTATTTGTAAAAAAAAAAAAAAAAATACCAAAAAGATTTTCTTCATAATTGGTGGTGTCAGTCTTAGTTGAAATGTCTAGTTGAAAATCCAAAAAGTTTTTATTTGTTTGTTTTGATTGTGTCTCTTAAGTTAGGGTCAATTTATTAGTTAATCGTTAATTGTCTAATCTGATTGAACTACGGATACTTGATTCCCTTCCCTCGAGTTGGGATACGTAGGCAACCCTCAGCGGGTCCGGTAATTCTTGTGTCGGCCTTGGTCTTAGTATTAGCCTAGGTCTCTCGTCCCGTAATCTAGAGTGGTTTGCCAAGTAGACTGATTTCGCTCAGTACTTTTGTTCGGCAAATTGGAGTCATGAATGTGGTCTGTCCCATCGACATATGTTTGCGTCAAAAATTCCAAGGGTTGGGAATCTTCTACTCCTGTCGAATTTTTGAGATAACGTTTTATGTGTTATTACAGGATGTATTTGTCCACCAAGTCTAGAGTTCTGATGGTTGTCAAGGTGCCCATAAAGTTAATCAAATGGTGAGAAATGTTTAACTATGTTTATCAGCAGAAACTGGTTAAAATATTAGGTGATCTTACGGAACTTCTGCATGTTACCCCTCGTCCAGATTTAATAGAGGCTTTGTTGACTTTTTGGGATCCAAGTAGTTTGGTGTTCAGGTTTGGGAAATGTGAAATGACTCCTACTTTGGCAGAAATATCTGGTTTGTTGCATTTGCGCTATATCGAGAAGGATATGATCCGGGCACGAAATCATACTGGCGTGAGATTTTTGTAGTCTTGTGGTTTAAAAAGTAAGGGTATCCGTTTGGGTTGTTTAAGTGACTCGTGGGTTTCCATAGATTTTTTGTTCGCTAGATTCGGGTCCTCGGAAGGCTTTGATTGCTTTTGGGATGAATTTCATGTGACTAAGGATAAGTGGGAGAGAAAGCGTCTTGAAGTCTTCACCCTCGCTTTGTTAGGTACTTTAGTGTTTCCACTAGAAGAAAGACGTATTAATACCCGTTTGCAATCTGTGGTGATGACCCTATTTCATAGGGATCAAAACGACAAGGGCATTAATCAAAAGGGAAGGTTCACTCTCATACCCATGATCTTAACAGAAATATATAAGGCTTTAATCGAAGTGAAGGGAGGAAGGAGATTTTTTTAGGGCAGTAACCTGATATTGCAGTTATGGATGATGGAGCATTTGCATGCACCTTCTTTAGTTAGACCAGACGTGTTAGATCGTTGTTTTACCAATCGAGTGAAAGCCATGGACTCCAGATTACGCTTGGATAAATTCTCGTTACCCATGGGAGTCGAGGCTTGAATTGAATTTCTTGAATCAAGAACCGGGGATAACATTTTGTGGACTTATCTGTGGCTTCGTCCGAAGATAATCTTGTTGGGTTGTCAGACGCAGTTCCCTTTATATATGTTAGGGCTCAATTGCACTAGACCATACAATCCTTCTAGGGTAATGCGCTAGTTGGGTAGGCTGCAGGACGTGCCACCAGCAGTGGATCTTCTGAAGAATGTTGAGTACTTCAAGGACCAAGCCTTAGGTGAGAGCAAGTACGAGCAGTTTTGGAAGCATGCAACAAAGCTGGGTGTGGACACACTTAAAGAAAGTTTGGATAATTCGGGCCACACTCAGGGATATGAGGTCTGGCTTCAATCTATCCCTCGGGGTATCAGTCAACCCTTACCAACACAGCTTAGAGGGAGAATACAGGAAAAATGCATAGTAGACGACCATCAGGATGAAAATGTAGGGTCCAAAGTGGAAACACTGAGGATTCAGTTAGCAGATTTGTTCAAGATAGTAGAAAGGTGTCAGAATAATCTTTCCAAGTGCACTCCTTATGAAGCAGGAATACGGGCCCGAAGCTTCCTCCCCGGTATCAGGGTGTCTTTACAGGATATGCTACAAAGCTTAAATGGGAGAAAGAGAACTTCAGAGGCAGGTCCATATCAGCCAGGGTCATCACGCAGAGCACCAGTCTGAAAGAACACTTCTTATCTTTATTTAGTTTGAGTCTTTTATGTGTCTTGTCATTGTAGGGTGGGGTCTGTTTTAAGTCGAAGTCAAGTTGTTTTTGGTATTAGAGTCTTTATTAGTAATTTCACCTATGTCGTTTTAGGGGTCTAGAATGTTGTTTCATATTTGTTGTTTAGTTTTAACGTGGTCCCGAACTTTTGTACGTCTTGGTTGTTTTATTTCTTCAAAATGTTATAATGTTACGTCTTTCCTTGTTTGTTTATTTTTCGTTTTCGTAAAAAAAAATGATTGGCCCGAACTACGCAAGATCTGATTCATGTACAACATGATACGTAGGCAACCTACTTTTGGGTTCGATCTAATCATGTTGTTTCGTTGTTTTTCATTATTTTTCCTCTTTTTAAATAAAAACAAAAGCCATAAGGAATGATAAAATAAAGGTAGATAACGAGAGAAAAGGAAAAACAAAGATGGATACGAAATAATAATAATAATAAGTGTAAAAAAAAGTGTAGACAAAAATCAGGATGATGTTAAAATGATCTCGCTACCCTCAAAAGCTGGTAGAAATGAACATGAATTTAGGACAATTTTACCAATGTGATTCCCATGCTTGTTGTGTGCCCTAATCCTAACGGATGTCATCTTTGATGAGCATGTTCTTTCAGATAACAATGGTAGGTTTGCAGCACTCTGGCTAGTCACCCATACTTCACCAAATCCAAAGCAAAGCTCGCCATGGCTAGCAGGGAGATTGAAAATTCGCTCATTGACCCGGATCAGGATCACAGGAAAGAAAGTTCTGAACACAATGATGAGGTAGTAAGGCTCAGGCAACAATTGATTGATTTACACCGGGTATGGGCCAGCGAAATGCCTCCTCCTCCGCTCCCTGAAGGTCTTGGGAATATCTCTAATTACCCACCGCTCTCTCAGATGCAATTCTCTTCTCCTACTGAGTCACCTGAGCACGCGCCAGGATTCACTCCGCGACATTATTATCCTGGCAGTTCTAGTGTGCCCTTGGCAACTCCTCAATCAAGACCAGTTGCTCAGCCAGCGCCACCAATCACACCGGTATTCGTGGCTCCGCCACCACATGAAACTCTCATATATGTTGCGCGTCCCACAATGAGGCTTCCTAGGTCTGCCAGTGAGCCAGTACTGAAGGTTTTAGATAGTCAGTATTATGCCCCGGAGCCTACTTTACAAATGAATGAACCGTATGGGTATACTCAGCCGCCTGCATTTCCATTTGATACAGAGAAACCTGTCGCAATAGAGGAACAGGATATCATAGCCCGAAAATTTAAAAGTTTAGGACAGGCTATGAGGAATTTGCAAGGAATCGGAGATTATAGGAGTGTTTCCTATAAAGATCTTTGCATGTTCCCAGCTATCAATCTTTCCCCCGGTTTTAAGATGCCTAAGTTCGAGAAGTATGCAGGTCATGGTGATCCCGTGGCACACTTAAGACGTTATTGCAACCAGTTGAGGGCTGCAGGAGAAAAGGAAGAATTGCTCATGGCCTTCTTTGGCGAGAGTCTTTCAGATCTGGCCTCAGAATGGTTTATCGATCGAGACATCGATAAATGGAACATATGGGATGATTTGGCTTCTGAATTTGCTCAATATTTTTAGTACAACATCGACCTGATTCCGGATGAAAAATCCTTGATCAACATGAAGAAGAAGAGCACCGAAGGTTTTAGGGAATACGCCATAAGGTGGTTTGAACAGGCCGCCAGGGTAAAGCCTCCAATGAAAGAAAGTAAGTTGGTAGAAGTTTTCATTCAGGCGCAGGATGAGACCTATTTTCACCATTTACGGCAATGGGAAAATCTTTTATGGAAGTCCTCAAAATGGGGGAGATGATAGAGGACGGAATTAAGACCGACCGAATAGTGAGTTTTGCCGCATTAAAAGCCACTACACAAGCAATTCAAGGTGGATCTGGCGCATTTGGAGGTAAAAAAAAAAAAGAGGATGTAGCGACTGTCGTAGCTGGAACCCATTCCTATCCCAAAAGACCACCTCGCCCCTATCCCCAATCCCAAGCCCAAATCTATACCCAAGCTCCATATATTCCTCCCCACCATTACTACCCTCCACAAAACCCTTTATATTTCATTCCACCACCCCCGTACCCAGTATATGGCGCGCAGCCATATGCCCAAACCCCTTCCTACCCGCAATGGCGTGCGCAAGCTCCACAAAATTGCCCATTCGCTCCACTAAATTACCAAAACCCCTCTAGACCCAGTTTTCAGCCTAGGCCCGAGTATAAGAAGGAGAAGGCGGTCAAAAATCAATTCACAGCTCTTGGGGAGTCATATGCTAGCTTGTTTGATAGGTTGAGAAAGTTGAAGGTTTTAAGCCCAATTCAAGGAAGGCTTTCAAATCCACCACCAAGGAACCTCGATTATTCTTTAAGGTGTGCATACTGTTCTGATATGCCAGGCCATGATATCGAGAAATGCTGGCATATAAAGAAAGCTATCCAAGATTTAATTGACACAAATCATATGCTGGTCTAAGCCCCGGAAGGCCCAAATATTAACCAGAATCCGTTGCCAACCCATGCTGAAGCCAATATGCTAGAATTGATATATGATGGGAAAGAGTCTTCGAGGGGTTATAAACCTATTGTCAAGATACAGACCATTGAGGAAAAATCAGTGAATGTCGCGGAGTCTTTGAAAGCAATATCGTTAAGCCGGAAAGGAATGAGAGAAGATAAAGCCCAAGAAAGCACAAAAAAACCCCTGATCACAGTACAAGGCGCCAGAAGGCATGTTGATTTAAGTCAGGATAAACCTAAGTTGACAGTGGTAGGAGCTCTGAGTCAGCCCATCTTGATGGTGAAAGGAACACTGGCAGCGCCTATTGTCCTCAAACCGGTGACCCAACCTCCAATAGTTGATACAAAAAGGATTCCCTGGAATTATGGGCGGACTATGATGACCTATCACGGGAAATAAGTTGTGGAAGACGTAGATGAGGTAGGAGGTTTGACTAGGTCAGGAAGATGCTTCGTGCCTGAAAGCTTAAGAAAGTCCAAGCCAATGGTGAGTGGACCGTCATCTATCAAAAAGCCTATCACTGAAGAGGAAGCCGAAGAATTTTTGAAAAAGATGAAGTTGCCGGAGTATTCAATATTAGACCAGTTGAAGAAAACCCCGGCTCAAATTTCCCTTTTATCTTTGTTGTTGCACTCCAAGGAGCATCGTGATGTTTTACTGAAGGTATTAAATGAAGCATATATTCCAAGAGAGATTACAATCAACCAACTTGAGAAAATGGTTGAAAAAATCTTTGAGGTCAATCGGATCAGCTTTTCTGACGATGAATTGCCAGTTGAAGGTACAAGGCATTTTTAACCGGGGCCTTTACATTAAAGTGAAGTGTGAAGATTTCTACGTCACTCATGTTATGATTGATGGAGGTTCAGGTGCAAATATCTGCCCTATTTCTACTTTACAAAAATTGAATATTGGTGCTGACAGGATCAGGCCCAACAATGTATGTGTTAGGGCTTTCAATGGTGCAAAATCAAATTCCATTGGAGAAATAGAAATAACGTTGACCATAGGGCCTGTTGAGTTCGCCAAAGAGTTTCAAGTATTGAATGTAGAATCCTCTTACAATCTGTTGTTGGGAAGGCCGTGGATCCACAAGGCCAAGGCGGTTGCATCTACACTGCACCAAATGATTAAGTTTGAGCATGACAGGCAAGAAGTAGTTATTCATGGTGAAGGAGATTTGTCAGCCTACGAAGATTCTCCCTTGTCTCTTATTGAAGCAAATAATGTAGAGGAGACATTCGTCTATCAAATTTTTGATACAGTGCCAGTGAATCGTATCCTTGAATGACAGGCTATACCAGAACTGCAATTGTCTTCTGCTTTTATCATGATGGTGAGCGAACTTTGGAAATACGAATTTGAGCCAGGAAAGGGTTTGGGAGCGTCTTTGCACGGTATAGTTCATCCCATATGTCCGAGTGAGAACGTGGGCACGTTTGGTCTGGGATTTGAGCCTACAGTTGAAGATCTGAAGAAAGCCAAGGGAAGGAAAAAGGAAATATGGTCACTCCCTCGCCCAATGCCTCTACTCAGTGAATCATTTATTAAGAGCGGTGTCACGAAGCATGTGGAATTTGAGGTTGAATTGGTTGATGACTTCCAAAACCTTTGTATTGAATTTGATATGGTCGAAGCAGGAGAAGTTACCAGTATGGCAGATGTGCAATTCATAGGTCCAGCTGTC
Organism: Capsicum annuum; assembly: GCF_002878395.1. Lineage (NCBI taxonomy): Eukaryota > Viridiplantae > Streptophyta > Magnoliopsida > Solanales > Solanaceae > Capsicum > Capsicum annuum. The sequence continues at coordinate 131,840,664 of NC_061112.1, read as the reverse complement.
CGGCTCAATAATTGGGAAGTCACTCCTCTTTCCGTCAGGAGGGAGTTTTGGTAGTTTATTTTATTTTTCTTTCTGTTTATCCGAGTTATTTCAGGGTTGTAATTCGGATTTTAGTTTGTTTATGTTATGTTGGCATCTGTGTTTAAACCCTTCTATCTTTTTATTTAATGAAATGCAATGTCCCTTTTTGTTTCGTGTCTAATATATTTTGTTTTTCTTTTCTTACACAGTTCTCTTTATGCTGATTCTAATGACATGACATGAATGTGGAATTTTCAGCCTGGTCTTAAAATTCAAACCATGCAAGATGTAATGAAGCAGGATGGGGAATATGATGAAGAAGAAACACTAAAAGAAATAAGCAAAAAGTTGGAACAGTTTGAAGACAAACCAAATCTTAATTTGAACGAGACTGAGCCAATAAATCTTGGGGATCAAGAAGATGTTAAGGAAACTTAAATCAGTGTACATGTTTTGCCACAGTTAAAATATGAAATGATTCAAGCATTAATGGATTATAAGGATGTTTTTGCACGGTCTTATGATGATATGCCTGGTTTAAGCACTGAATTAGTAGCTCACAAATTGCCAACTGATCCCGCGTTCCATCTTGTCAAACAGAAGTTGAGGAAGTTTAAAACAGATGTAAGTATTAAAATCAAAGAGGAAATCATGAAACAACTTGAAGCCAAAGTAATTCGAGTGGCTCGCTATCCCATGTGGTTATCCAATGTTGTTCCCGTACCAAAGAAAGATGGCAAAATTTGAGTGTGTGTTGATTACCGTGATTTGAACAGAGCCAGTCCGAAAGATGATTTTCCACTACCCAACATTCATATTTTGTTAGATAACTGCGCTAAACACGAGGTTTCCTCTTTTGTGGATTGCTATGCCGAATATCACCAGATCATTATGGATGATGACGACGCAGAGAAGACATCTTTTATCACACCATGGGAAACTTCTTGTTATCGAGTGATGCCGTTCGGTTTGAAGAATGCTGGAGCAACGTACATGAGAGCCATGACCACTATGTTTCATGATATGATGCATAAGGAGATTGAGGTCTACGTGGATGATGTGATTATTAAGTCAAAAAGTCAGGCCGATCATGTTAAAGATTTAAGAAAGTTATTTGAAAGGTTTCGCAGGTATAATCTCAAACTCAACCCGACAAAATATGTATTTGGAGTTCCATCTGGAAAGCTGTTGGGGTTTGTAGTCAGCCGTTGGAGAATTGAATTGGATCCCTCGAAAATCAAAGCCATTCAGGATTTGCCCCCGCCCAAGAATAGAACGGAGGTGATGAGTTTGCTTGGTAGACTAAACTACATTAGCAGGTTTATTGCTCAACTCACAACCACTTGTGATCCCATATTCAAGTTGCTGAAAAAGAGTGCTGCGGTAAAATGGACTGACGAATGTCAGGAAGCGTTCGATCGAATCAAAAGATATTTGTCAAATCCGCTCCTGCTGGTACCCCCGAAGCCTGGTGGGCCTTTGATCTTATATTTATCAGTCATGGACAATTCATTCGATTGTGTCCTGGGTCAACATGATGTCACACGCAAAAAGGAGCAAGCTACTTATTATCTTAGCAAGAAGTTCACCGCATATGAGGTCCGGTATACTCTTCTTGAAAGGACGTGTTGTGCCCTAACTTGGGTAGCACAGAAGTTGAAGCACTATCTCTCATCCTATACTACTTATCTCATCTCCCACATGGATCCTTTGAAGTATATCTTTCAGACCTATGCCAACGGGTCAATTGGAAAAACGGCAAATATTGCTTACCGAGTTTGACATTGTATATGTGACTTAAACCGCCATGAAAGCCCAAGACTTGGCAGATCATCTTGCTGAGAATCCTATCGATGAAGAGTACGAGCCATTAAAGACATATTTTCCTAACGAAGAAGTATCGTGTGTCGATGAAGTCGTTATAAATGTTGATCCTGGTTGGAGGTTATTTTTCGATAGAGCTGTCAATATGAAAGGAGTCGGAATAGGTGCGGTTCTTATCTTTGAATCGGGACAATATTTCCTGGTAATAGCACGACTTTGATTCTACTGTACTAACAATATAGCAGAGTATGAAGCCTGCATTCTTGGTTTGAGGTTAGCGGTTGATATGGGAGTCCAAGAATTATTGGTGTTGGGAGATTCGGATTTGCTCGTCCATCAAATTCAAGGCGATTGGGAAATGCGATATTTGAAGCTCATCCCGTATCGACAATGCTTGCAGGAGCTATGTCAACGATTTGTGTTAGTAAAATTTAGGCATATTCTAAGGATTCGTAATGAAATTGTTGATGTTTTAGCCACTCTGTCTTCAATGCTCCAACATCCTGACAAAGCTTACATCGATCCAGTGCATATACAAAGTCATGATCAGCATGCTTACTGTAATGCGGTTGAAGAAGAGCTCGATGGAGAACCCTGGTTCTTGGATATCAAGCGGTACATTCAGTCAGGAGAATACCCATCATATGCCATCAGCGATCAAAAGAGGACTATTAGGAGTTTGGCTAGCGGATTTTTCTTAAGTGGGGGAATCTTGTATAAGAGAACCCCAGATCTGGGACTTTTGAGGTGTGTAGATGCGAGAGAAGCCTCGGCAATCATAGTTGAAATACACTCTGGAGTATGTGGGTCGCACATGAACGATCATGTCTTGTCAAAGAAGATTCTTCGAGCAGGTTATTACTGGCTTACTATGGAAAGGGATTCTAATCAATATGTTCGAAAGTGTCATCAATGTCAGGTACACGGTGATCTGATACGTTCTCCTCCTGTTGAGTTGCATGCAATGGCCGCTCTATGGCCGTTCGAGGCTTGGGGAATAGATGTGATTGGGTCGATTGAGCCGAAGGCATCAAATGGGCATAGATTCATTTTGGTAGCCATGGACTACTGCACAAAGTGGGTAGAAGCAGTAACTTTCAAGTCAGTGAAAAAGAAGGCTGTGGTAGATTTTGTTCATGCCAATATCATTTGTAGATTTGGAATTCCTAAGATGATCATTACAGACAATGCTGCCAATCTCAATAGTCATTTAATGCAAGAAGTGTGTCAACAGTTTAAGATCGCACATCGAAATTCTACTCCATATCGCCCAAAGGCCAATGGTGCTGTAGAAGCCGCCAATAAGAATATAAAAAAGATACTGCGAAAAATGGTACAAGGGTCTAGACAGTGGCATGAAAAGTTGTCGTTTGCATTGCTAGGTTATCGCACCACTGTTCGTACTTTAACAGGGGCAACTCCATATTTACTGGTATATAGGACAGAAACGGTCATCCCTGCAGAAGTTGAAATTCCCTCTCTTCGAGTCATTGTAGAAGCAGAGATTGATGATGACGAATGGATAAAAACCCGACTAGAACATTTGAGTTTGATTGAGGAAAAATGGCTAACGTCTGTGTCATGACCAGTTATATCAGAGGAGGATGGCTCGAGCGTAAAACAAAAAGGTCCGTCCCAAAAATTTTGAACTTGGTCAGTTGGTATTGAGACGTATCCTTCCTCACCAGGTTGAAGCAAAAGGCAAGTTCTCCCCTAACTGGCAAGATTCCTTTGTTGTAAAGAAAGTGTTGCCCAATGGAGCCTTATATTTGACAGATATTGAAGGCAAAATGGCAGAAATGGCTATCAATGCTGATGCGGTCAAAAGATATTATGTATGATATTTGATCCTTTGTTGGTTTTATTGCATGTTTAGTACTTACATTTTTTAAGATTAACATGATGAAGATATTTTATTCTTCTATCCAAACATGGTGTCATCCTTTGTTTACCCATTTGAGCTTCGTTTTATTTTTCTTTCATATCCCTCTTTTAGAATCAAAATAGAGTCAAAGATAAATGTCAAGAAAATAAGAATACAAGACAGAGTTCGAAAATGAAAAAAAAATCAAAATCAAATCAAAACAAAGAACAAGCTGATGGAACTACGTACGACCTGATTCTCCTTTCTCAGGAGTGAGATACGTAGGCTGCCCTATTTCGGGCTCGGTCCAACCAAATAAAGATTTATGATTCACCCAGTCAACAAAAATGGGGCATGAGTTAATGTGTCATTTGAGTCGATTCCAAAAGTTGTAAGTCCCACCCCCACTTCAAGTATCGTTTGAGCCTCTTACCATCTTTTCTAACCTTAACCAAAAGCCAAGTTACAACCAAAGAAAGTCCTTCAGATCAATTTTTGAAAATGTTAAGGCTAAGCATGCAATGGATATGATGATAAATTGTGAAGTATCGTTTGTCTCCCTCAGCATAAGAAATCGGGAAAGAAATATAAAAATAAGAAAGTCTTATTGGTGAAAACCCCCGTAGGCATCATAAGGCGATGGTGAGTTGAGAGAAATGAAAATGAGAGAGTCTTATTGGTGAAAACCCCCGTGGGCATCATAAGGCGATGGTGAGTTGAGAGAAGATAGAAAAAAGAGAGCCTTATTGGTGAAAACCTTTACAGGCACCATAAGGCGATGGTGAGTGGAGAGAAATAAAAATGAAAGAGTCTTATTGGTGAAAACCCTCACGAGCACCGTAAGGCGATGGAGAGTTCAAAAGAAAAGTGAAAAGTGAAAAGAAAGAGATTTATTGGAGAAGTCATTTAAAATGTCGACAATCGAACATGATGAATGAGTCCAATGGATTTGAAGAAGCGGCTTAGAGGCAAAGGTACGAACTCAACAACAAATGGGGAGTTTGGATAGGAAGATCAGGCAGCTCAATCCAAAATGCATGTCATACTCATTGGAGTTGGTTGTCGTATTCAGATAAGTTTTCTTTTTGAATATGGGACATTGCCCTTTTCTTTCATTTACATATTCATGTTTTTTGTCTTTTTATGTCATTTATCAAAATAAAAGTCACCGTCATTTCTTTACATTTTAAGTCAAGTCTATGTCAAAACAAGCGAGAAAGGATTACAAAATTAACTACCAGTCTTTACAATTATATGAGGAAAAGCCAAGGAACAGCAAAGGAAAGAAATATGATCGTAATTCAACACGAAGCAAAGGAAGTCTATCAACCGACAGGCTATTGGATTCGTGGAAACATTCAGATTTGGGAAAAGAGTGCACCTCAGGGGCATGGTAAAATGGAAACCCATTGTTTGAGTCAGAACTCACTTCCCTCAATATGGATCCGGGTCAATGATGCGGCAAGACAGGGCAAGTGTTAGCAATTTGGAACAAAAATGAAAGGAACGAGTGCTGGCCAGATACCTGAGAAGCCAAGATCTACAAGCCACCACTAAGTTTTTAACTGACAAATTTTCTTTGTTGAAATAGGGGCAAATTCGCTTTACTTCATTCAGCTACCATTGGAAATGCACATCTGTGAGATTTTACTTTCTGCTCAGGACCCTCCTGAAAAATAGGATTTTACTTTATGTTCAGGACCCTCCTGAAAAATAGGATTTTACTTTCTGTTCAGGACCCTCCTGAAAAATGGGATTTTACTTTCTATTCAGGACCCTCTTGAAAAATGGGATTTTACTTTATGTTCAGGACCCTCCTGAAAAATGGGATTTTGCTTTCTGTTCAGGACCCTCCTGAAAAATGGGATTTTACTTTCTGTTCAGGACCCTCCTGAAAAATGGAATTTTACTTTCTGTTCAGTGATTTTACTTTATGTTCAGTACCCTCCTGAAAAATGGGATTTTACTTTCTGTTCAGGACCCTCCTGAAAAATGAAATTTTACTTTATGTTCAGGACCCTCCTGAAAAATGGGACTTTACTTTATGTTCAGGACCCTCCTAAAAAATGAGATTTTACTTTCTGTTCAGGACCCTCCTGCAAAATGGGATTTTACTTTCTGCTCAGGACCCTCCTGAAAAATGGAATTTTACTTTCTGCTCAGAACCCTCCTGAAAAATGGGATTTTACTTTGTGCTCAGGACCCTTCTGAAAAATGGAATTTTATTTTATGTTCAGGACCCTCCTGAAAAATGATATTTTACTTTATGTTCAGGACCCTCCTGAAAAAAAATGGGATTTTACTTTATGTTCAGAACCCTCCTGAAAAATAGAATTTTACTCTATGTTCAGGACCCTCCTGAAAAATGGGATTTTACTTTCTACTCAGGACCCTCCTGAAAAATGGGATTTTACTTTATGTTTAGGACCCCCCTGACAAAATGGAATTTTACTTTATGTTCAGGACCCTCCTGAAAAATGAGATTTTACTCTATGTTCAGGACCCTCCTGAAAAAAATGAGATTTTACTTTATTTTCAGGACCCTCTTGGAAAATGGGAATTTACTTTCAATTCAGGACCCTCCTGGAAAATGGGAATTTACTTTATGTTCAGGACCCTCCTGAAAATGGGATTTTACTTTCTGTTCAGGACCCTCCTAAAAAAATGAGAATTTACTTTCTGTTCAGGACCCTCCTGAAAAATGGAATTTTACTTTCTGCTCAGGACCCTCCTGAAAAATGGGATTTTACTTTATGTTCAAGACCCTCCTAAAAAAATGGGATTTTACTTTATTTTCGGGACCCTCCAAAAAAATGAGATTTTACTTTCTGCTCAGGACCCTCCTGAAAAATGGGATTTTACTTTCTGCTCAGGCCCCTCCTGAAAAATGAGACTTTACTTTCTGTTCAGGACCCTCCTGAAAATGGGACAACGCTTTCAAAAATGAAATACTACTTTACTATAATTTTTGTTTGGGATAATTTTTGTTCTAGTTTTAATTTTGGGTTTCAGGAGCCCGCCTGGAGAACAGAGTGAAGAAATGAAAATTCCAGTAACAAAGTGATAGAATAGCAAGTCAGGAGCCCGCCTGGAGAATAGGGTGAAGAAACGATGGAATAGCAAGTCAAGAGCCCGCCTGGAGAATAGGGTGAAGAAACGAAAAGTCAAGCAACAAAGCAAAGCAATTGAAAGCCAAGTAACAAGTTGGAAGAAATTTTAAGTCAGGAGCCCGCCTGAAGAATAGGTTGATAAAATTCGAGTCAAGAGCCAACAGAAGCTGTATAGATCGGATTTTGTAATTTCATTTATGTTTTAACTTGTAATTTTTATTTTTTGATGTAATGACAGAGCCGCGGACCGGAACCTCGATGGAACCTCACTCGACTCTCCAACTCGGTATAGTCCACTTTTCTTCCAATCCTTTGAAATACCCGTGACTTGATTCTCTCATAACTTGGGTAGTAGGATGTCTTAAGTCAAGACCCGGTTGTCCTTCTTCCTTCTGTTTCTTTCTTTGAATAATGATTGGGTCAAAATTTGGTCTCGCTGTCTACTTCTTTGTCTGAAAACACTTCATGTTTACATTCAAAGGGGGCATGATGTAGACACCTAATTTCGTCCCTCCCCGATATTGTTTTTACCCATTTTTACCTTATCATATCATGTACCCTCACTCACGTGAGACATCCCACAAAAAATACAAAAAAAGTAAATCTCAACAAAATCCCTAGCAAACTTTTATTGTTTTAACACCCTAACAACCATCTCCAATAAGAAAATGACAAATCACCACCTCACCACCCCATACCCTACCACCTAACCCTACCCCACGTCCCCCCCCCCCCCCTTCTTTTTTTTCTTGTCCAAAAAGAAAGGACCCAAAAAGGAAAAATACAATATATATACACAGATACACACATACAAAAGGAGAAGATTTTTTGGCATGAACAGTAACAAACAAAGAGCTTAGAAAAAGAAAAAAAAATCAGCTCCTTCTCTCTCTAGACTCAACTCTCTCTCTTCCTCTCTTAAAAATTGAACTTCCACCGCCACCTCGCGACCAGCCGGCGATGTTCATCGCTCACCGCCGCCTCCATCTCCCCCCCTCCGATTCGCTCCTCTCTCACATCGACGAGCCTCGACGGATACGACTACCGCCACACTGTCCGCAAGCCTCAGTCGCCGTTTTTCTCTTCCCCTCCGGCGAACTAGCACCAGCACCGCTCCATTCTCCGCCTCCCAGATCTGCCTCGCCAACCAGCGACTGGATCTGCCACGCCATCAGCCACCAACGACCAGCAACACGAGCTGCTCCTCTGGCCACCAACCCGACCCGATCTCTTTCCGGTGATGGCAGCAAGCACCGAAAACAGCGACGCCGGTGATCGGCAATGACACCCAGTCCGTTTTCCACCAATTTCGACGAAATTTCGCGTATGGGTCTTCTCGATTTTTCATAATTTCAGTGTCGGTTCTTTTGATATTTCTTATTTCTTAGGGTTTTAAATCCATCCGAGTCGATTTGGTTCGTACAAGGTTAGTTGGAAATCGATGGTTTCGGGGTTTCAAATTTGAGATCTTGGGTTGTTTTTGAGTTTTATTCGGGTTTGTGGGTCATTCATCGTGAGGCTTTGTCGTGGTTTTCAATCGTCCGGTTGAATTCAATATCGAGTTTGGAGTTGTTGGTTATCAAGGTTCAAATCGAGAGTTTTGGATCCAACTTTGTCTTTTGATCGCATATTTTGGCACAATAAAAGCTACAATCGAGGTCCAACTCTACGTTTTCTCTTATTTATTTTATTATTTGGGATGTTTCGTATTTCGATTTGGTTGTTCGTCTATTGCTTGATGCTTGTTGGTGATGAACGTATGTTGTCTTGTTTGGTGATAGTCTGATATTTTGATATGGACTCGTTGTTTAATTTCGTTGAAAAGTGATAGTGGGTCGCTGAAATAGAAATGGTGAGTTGTGAAAATTTAGTTTAAACTGAAATTTGGGGACGGAAATCGAAATTGATAAAAGTGAATATTATGATATTTTTGATACATTGTTGATGTTGAATGCGATGTGTCGTCAAGCGGGTAGGCAAACAGTAAGCTCGGGTAGGCAAGCTTAGGATCGGTGTAGTGTTGGAATAATTGGAATATTTGTTGAATGTCTTGTTTATCGTATTTGGAAAGTGTATTTTATTTAACCGGGGGATGCCCCGAGGTAATTTGTATTTACTCACCGGGGAATGCCCCGAAGAATTTTATATGCTAAGGATGTTCGTGATCAAGGCCCGCGGTATCGGGTAAGGCATGGGAGCTTAGTCTAGATTTAGTTTAGACTAGGATTTATATTTTTGTAGTTTTCTATTTTTGAACTGTATAATTGGACTGGACTTTACATTTTTGGATTGTTTTGTTTTTGTTTTTTGTTTGATTATTTTGCGTGCTTTTGTGTGTTTTATACATTTCATAATGCCAAAATAGTTGATACACTCTACCAAGCGACCGTGGTTGAACCACGAGATCGAGGGGTGCCCAACACCTTCCCCTCGATCAACAGAATTCCTTAGCTGGAATCTCTATTCGCAAACCAGTTTAAGAGTCAAATGGTTTTCGAAAAGGATTTTCCGAAGGTGACTTGGCACACCTGATTATGCCAAGTGGCGACTCTGAATAAAAATACAAATAATCCTTTTCTGAAACAAATTTTCATTTCTTGTCACTTAAATAATAAAATCTTTCGAACTTTAAATTATACATTTTTTGAAGTACGTATAAAAAAAGGGGTGTGACACATGCATGTATTATTTTTAGAACTTTTGAAACACTATTTTTTAATTATGTAATGAAACTTTCATAATCCACTGAAAAATAAAAATTCAACAATTACAAAATAATAAGTTAACATTCCTAATTAAAAGGAAACGTTACATTTTTTCATTATCCAAAAAAAAAAAAAAGCATTCTGATGATTATAATTAATCAAACGAATCAAGAAGAACTATAAGCAAACAACAAGTCACAATATAGCAATTGAAAATTACTTACGAACCAACTAAGATTGCTTTTTTTTGTTAATTCAATACAGTAACAAATTATAAATAAAAAATAGAGCAAAAAAAAACAAAAATCCTTACATAGATATGCTTTAAATATTAAATTATAGAATTATTAAAATAACTTTAATCATGATTTAATTCATAACATAACTTATAAAATAAATCAAAAGAATCTGAATTAGAACCTGTATGATAAGTTAACAAAAGATAAAAATCAGAATGTCGCCATCGAAAAGTTCGAACGAAATCCAAACTCTAATATTCAAACTGAAAGAACTTTTTTTTTTTTTAATGATTTTCTAAGTTTTCTCTTTCACAAAATGTTCTCTGTTTTTTTGTTTTTCAAGTGTTTGCTTTTGTCCGCGTGTGTGTGCCAATGCTAATTTTTGTTTACTCTCCAAAATTATCCTGTCCGTATAGTTTAGTATGTATATATATATAGGGGTGTGGTGTGGGAGGTTCAGTGAGTTGGAGGAAAAATAGGGGGTGGTTGGGGTAGGTTAGGATAGGATAGGATAGGATAGGATAGTTAATTTTTTTTTTAGAAGATAATAATAACAAAATAAAAATAAATAAATATATAAATGAATAAAATAATAATAATAAGAATATAATAATAATAAATTAATTTTTTATTTAAGAAAATATAATAAAAGTTTAGAAATACTTAAAAATAAATATAATTAAGAGAGTAGTAAAACTACTAATTTATTTGTTTAAAATTTAAAAATAAAATATTTTTAATTTTTTTTGTATTATTTTTTTAAATAGAATAAAATAAAAATAAAACATCTCAAAAATAAAATTTATTTATTTTTAACTAAAAATTTATTCAAATAAAATAAGAATTTAAATAATATAGACCAAATATAAATATTTAATATCGAAAAATATATATATTAAATTCAGGGAGGATCAAAATCACGTGTCTACAATTAACACAAATTAATTTATGTTAATGATATCCTAAACAAGATGGATAGTTGAAAAGTAGAAGAATAATGTTATGATCCTATTGCAAGGGGTAACATGAGTCTTATATAGCTTTGAGTTCGCTCACCTTAATAGCTGGCTTTTAGAGTGGGATTCTCTCTAAGATGTATCAATTGTACCAAGTCACCCGTAGCCCGTTGTGACTTGAATGGCCCGTAGCCCGTTGTGACTTGAATGGTGAGGCCGATTTTTTTACAATTTTTGCCCGGGGCTAGAAATCAAATAGTCTAGTGCACAACCGTCGATGCGGAACATTTTACTATGATCCTGTTACAAAGTAGAGCTATTGTGGGGTTTTCTTTGGACGGTCTCAAACAAGAGGCAGTCCATCTCAATTGGAATGTCCAAAGAAGGAAACGAGCTGTATAATTTTTGGACCAAACAAGGATATACAAGACAAAGATGTCCACAGTTTTCTATTGATCGGAACTCATCAGAAGTACACAAGATTTGTCCCATAGTTAATAGGTGTGGATGGTGATGACAATCTCATGAAGTATTTCAATTAGGAGATAAAAAAAAATCCAAATGAGATTTTTCGTCGTTACCTAACCATGGATTTTAACAATACAATACAATAAAATTAAATTAACAATCAAACTAACACTGTATTTCTACTCTGTTGGGTTTCTGGACTAATTGGTATTTTAATCCGTGTTTCCGTTATGCCAGACTACTTAAGAGTTAAAGACTATCAAATACACACATGCATAGAAAAACTATCATATCTTTGTGTATTTTTTGCTTATGTACATGTGCATTTCAGTATTTAAAGTTTTAACAGTGTTAAGTATGTTGCATCTTAAGCAATGTGTTGTGCTTAAGTATCTTGGTAGTCAATTTTTTCCAAGCAAATGAGGAACCTTGAAAAATGGCCCTTTCTTAAGTTCTGCTTTTGATTTATTTACTTAAAAAGCATCACTCGAATTTTTGAGCTGTAATTTGATGCATGTGTTGGTGGACCTTTCACTTCAGGAACATATACCCATATTGACAATTTTCTTTGTCCATTTGGAGAATTCATGATAAAGTCACAAGACTTACAAAAATGTACTCTATTTCTTCCAATTTCTGACGAATTTCGAGTACATATTTTGAGGCCTCCATCTTCCTTTTTTTTGTGTGTGTGTTGGGGGGGGGGGGGGGGGGGAATAAGTTCCCAATCACTTCTTTTTTTCCTTTGATATGACACCTGCAAATAACCAACACTTATGATATATTTGGTCTAAACACTTTTGCTAAATGAACAAATATGTGTTTGGGGATGGTTGTTTAACTTGTGTCCGATTTTTAATTCGTTTCGCAAATTTACTCACTTGGAAAATTTCAGAAGTACACACTGGAATTGAGAATTTGTGTCTGAAGGATGGACACTTCTATAAAAATTTGATATGACTCGTCAATGTCAACTTTAATTTTTTTTTTTTTTTACTTGAGTTTTGATCTTTACAAGTTTGAAATTCGGACGTTTGTTACTTAAATTTTACCTCGTCAAGAATAATTTCACACATTTTAACTTGAGTACATGTAAAAATGATTAAAATTTCACTTTGGTGCATGAAGTTTTCTTGTGCCAGAAAATAAATTTATTTTTTGAATTTCAACAACCCAATACACAATTGGACATTTAAATCTAATTCAAATAAAACTCTAGTTTAAAATATGAGTTCCTTATATCTTGGAGAACAAACTTCAATCATCAGAATAACAACAATTCTAACGAACTCATTTAACTCTAATAATTTCTTTTCATTAGGGATAAACTTCAATCATACATGACTTATCGAAAGACATGTAAAAATTGGTTAAATTTTGATTCACTAAAAAAGCAGCACTCAATTTTTGAGCTGTAATTTGATGCATGTGTTGATATGAAATATGTCATGTCATATTTGTATGAAGCTTTCATTAATTGACAAGTATTCTTGTGGGTCCATGTCCCCCATTTCTCCTTTCACCATTCCTTCCATCACCTCCCGCCCTCACCATAAAATATAAATACACGAAAAATCCTTACAATCTTCATTTGTTTCTTAACATTAACATATGTTTTAGTTTGTTAAAATTTAAATGATACGTTAAAAAAAAAAAAAATCAATTGAAGTCAGTTAAGGCAAAAAAGGATAATGATGAAAATAGTACGTTAAATTTTTTAACTTTTAGCCGCATCATAAGGTAAAATTTTTAAATGGATAAAACAAGCATAAAATTATTTTAAAAAAAAATCTGCCTAAGTCACATAATTATACTTTATAATGAAAAATCATAAAAATTACACTCTATTTATAAAATCATAAAATAATTCAACCATTTCGTGACTGATAAATATTGTTTGAAATCTTTGCCCTCTATTAAAAGACTTCGCTTTAGATAAAATCGTCTTTTTACTATTTTTTCTAATATTTAAGAGTTAAAAATTAATTAAATATATTTATGGTAAAACACTTCCTTATTAGAAGTCAACAAAATTTTACTATTGTTTTTAATTTAAAAGTTGAAAATAAATTAAATATATTTATGAAAAACTTTTTCTTATTAGAAATCATCAAAATTAATGACAACTAAAATTTTTTCGTTAGTTTAAGAATTTTAAATCAACTAAATTTGATTGTAAAAAGATTTGAAAAATCTAGAAATAAATATAAAACTGCTAGAATAAGAAAAATTTATGAAGTACCAGATTTTTAAAGTTTTAAGTACGTAATAAGAATGTCAAAAAATTGACTTTAAAAAATAAGGAACAATTTTAAATATAAGAAAGAAAAATAATCATAAAACAAATATGGTTCAAATTGATGCGTCTCTCTTAACTTATAGCAACGAGGGAAAGAGGTACTATATGTCAAACGGAAAAGTGATAATTCATCAACCACTTGAAACTTCTGATGATAAAATATAGATGTGTATATGTTTATGTTTACATTACAACAACAACAAATCCAGTGTATTCCCACATAGTGAGGTATGGAGAGAGTAAAATGTACGCAGTCCATACCTCTATCTCTAAAAAAGTAGAAAACTGTATTCTATATGTTTATGTTTACGTTAGTATATAAAAATGTGAAAGATTTTTGAAAAGCGATTTGAACGTAAACAAAAAAAAAATATAAGAAAAGAAAAAAATGAGGAGAAAGAATAGTAGAGACAACAAGTACTAGAAAGTGGGACCTAGATTCCACTTGGCAAAATATAATACGCATTTCATACAAGTTTTGTATGCCACATCATACACACAAAATAAAACTTTTCGACCTCTCAGTTCCGGAACATGTACCCAAATTGACAATTTTCCTTGCCCATCATTTGGTTCTTATTCATGATGAAGTCACAAGACTCACAGACATGTACTTTATTTCTTTCAATTTCCGAGTACATATTTTGAGCTTGAAGTTCCCATTTTTAATTTGGTAGGACTTAGGAGGAATAATAGCTTGGTTGATCAAGCTTATTTTTCCTATAATTATTTATTTTGGGGAGAAAATTAAGTATTTTTAGTGAATCGTAGAAACAATTTTTTATAATCTATATTTTCTAAAATTTATTAAAATAATTTTAAAAGTTTGACTAAACACTGCCACTCAAAAGTGCTTTTTAAATATATTGATCAAACACAAATTACTTCTCATTAAAATTATTTTTTTCAAAATAAATTAATTTTACAAGTTTGAGTGTTTGACCAACTAGAATATGAGTTTGCCGTCACTTCTTTCTTCTCATAAGGACACCTGCAAAGCATTAAAACACTTGGAATCCCATGAGTTCCACTAATCACTTTCGCTGAGTGTATAGATATTTATTTTTGGGATAGTTCATTTTAATTTTTTATTTATTTTTTTTGCAAATGTACTCGCTTTGAAACAACCTTAGAAGTAAACACTGGACTTGAAAAAATGTGTCTGGCAAACATTGGACGCTTTTATGACTTGTCAAGGTCAACTTTCGATATTTTTCTTTTATTGAAGTTTTGAACTTGATAGTATTGAAATTAAGACATTTTTTTACTCAAATTTAACCTGATTTGCTAAGGTTAAATTTAGACATTTTGACTCGAGTATACATAAAAATTGACTAAAATTTCATCCATGTGTATGAAGCTTTTTCGTGCCAAAAAAAATAAATTTAATATAAGATCAAATTTAAAGCATAAGCTTCATATATCATAAAGAATAAACATCAAATCATCAATATAACAATGAACAACAAATATATCCCAAAACAATTGATTTTAAAGATTTGTCATTTTTTTCAAGATTCATTTAATTTGAACCCACTTTTTATATTTTAAATTTCTTCAAACTACCATATTTCAATTGTTAAAAATTTGAAAAATAAACAACTAAGAAGATGTAGTGGAGAATAGCAGACAATTTTATCTGAAGTATCTAATACTAGCAAGGGCGAACAACATAAATTTCGACACTTTGGAGCTTGATTATAGAAAATTCAGATACTTTGTATAATTACAAAAAAATTCAATTTTGAATCTGTCGAGATACATAATAGCTCCTGATACATCAAAAGAAGACATATTTTTTTCTTTATAAAGATACATAATTAGTTTCCGATATTTTTTTTTATTTTGAGTATATCTCCTTTGTTAAAAATACATAATTAGTTTTCGATATATTTTTTTAATTTTGGATCTGTCGAGATACATAATTAGCACCCATACATCCAACTAAGATACATAATTAGTTGGAATTTTTATAATTACTTTGTAAGACTGGAGATTTCTGTAAATATGGTAAGTTAAAGGTATATGTTTATGTAGTTTTCCTACTAAATATCAATTAAATAAGTACTTTTTTTTTAGAAAAAGTGAACATTGGTTAAATATGTCAAATAGGGTGCCCAATGAACTCGTGTCAAAGCCCACATTCCTTTTAATTGGGCCAAAATTCCCAAGAACAAGACGAGCCCAATATGATTACTAGACCCAAATCCAAACCCAAAAGGAGCCCTCAAATTAACTTGCCATGCTCAGCCGCTTCCCTCCTTCTTCCTCCTCTCTCCTCGAAATTTTAACTGAACAACTACCAAACCCTTTTGTAAATTAGGGTTTTATTATTTGTGACTATTTTTTTCCGTTGCATTGTACTTGGCTTTAATGGCTGGTCCCAAACTCAGTGGTAAGAAATTAGGGAAAACCCCTACAAAAAAGAAGCAAAAAAAGGAAGCTTTACCACCCAAGCAAGTGGAAAAAGAGGAACTTTTTAGTGACAGTGAAGGAACTGATGAGGATTTTCAAGAAAAAAATGATGATAAAGAAGTAAATTCAGATTCTGATATGTCTTCTGATGTGGATGATGACCCTTTTGCTGCTGATATATTAGCAGCTGATGATGATGGTACTCTTTTACAACTTGTTTGTTACCTCTTGCATTCTATCTTTTTTGTTTGTTTAAATGCCGTAGTTTGTTTTGGTTGTTACTTCTTAATTTTTATTGTATTGTATTGTTAAGTCTATCATTAGTTAACGGTGGAAAGTCTGCATAATTTGTCTTTGTTTATTCTTTTATAATCCTATTTTTATACTTTGTCGGACCTTTTTATAGTAGCTCTACCCGTACCATACTTATCTGGTAGGTTTATCCATCAAATTGTTGATGGAAAATGATACAATTTATTCAAACGTTGTGTTCAGTAAAACAACACAGTACGCTACAATACGATACACTAAGAAACAATATGTAACAACCATCCAGATAGAGTTTCGTGCCATTGGTAGTACTATAATTTTAGCCATCATTTATGACTGACTAGCAATTCTTATTTGTTTTGTTATATTTTGTTGCAGATGATGGTTCAGATGCTCGTTCGGATTCAGACGTCGATTCTGATTCAGATGGAGATGATACTGATCTTGTAAAGAAGTCAAAAGCTATTGATGATGAAAAGGAAAGAGAAGAGAAGGAAGGTGATGAAGAACTGCAGCTCAATATTAAAGAAGAAGCTGATGATTTCAGGCTGCCAGCAGCTGAGGTTTGCCATAATGTTCAAGTTCTTGATTAGTTGTTTAATTTGGAAAAAGAATTATGAATGCCTAATTTGTCAGTGTGTTTTTAGGAGCTTGAAGAAGAAACGCATAGACCCCCTGATCTCTCCAACCTCCAAAGGAGGATAAAAGAGAGTGAGTTTCTTCTCCTTCATTGAATTACTTTTTCTTCAATGAAGTAGGTTATAGCATTCACATATGTAATAAAACAAATGCAGTTGTTAGAGTGCTTTCAAATTTGAAGTCACTGAGGCAAGAAGGTGCGACACGTAAGGATTACATTGATCAACTTAAAAGGGACTTGGGTTCATATTATGGATACAATGAGTTTCTGATTGATGCATTAGTGGAGGTAATTTCCAACTTATAGTAGTCTAGACTTTGCAACCTTTCCCTTTTCAATTTGCATTTGTCGTTTCAATGTGGATGATATGTAACCCTACTGCAGTTGTTTCCTCCTGTTGAGCTGATTGAACTTATAGAAGCATTTGAAAAGCCTCGACCGATCTCTCTACGGACAAACACTTTAAAGGTCATGTTTTATCTGTTTTTTTTTTTTAATCCTTACCTTTCTCCCTGTGATGGTCGACTCATTGTGGATTGCTTTGACGGGATTTCAGACCCGCAGACGGGATTTAGCTGGTGTTCTTCTTAACAGAGGTGTGAATTTGGACCCATTAAGCAAATGGTCGAAGGTACGATTACAAAGATTAACTGTGATTCTATGTTTTTTCTTTGGGTTTACCCATTACTTAGGTATCAATTCGGATCTGTTATTTCTTATTTTCACATGTATGCTTACTTATTTTATCATATGCATTTATGACTTTGTAGGTTGGACTAGTTGTATATGATTCTCAAGTTCCAGTTGGTGCCACTCCTGAGTATATGGCTGGTCATTACATGGTATCTTGACATTACACTTTAAAAGATGTCTATGCTCTTTGTATGCAACTTTGATGCTAATTTCTAATATAACTAACTTGCTTACAGCTCCAAAGTGCGAGCTCTTTTCTACCTGTAATGGCTCTTGCACCTCAGGAGAATGAACGTGTCATTGATATGGCGTAAGTAACTAAGTTTTTGTCTAAAATAATGTTAAAACAAATTGTTTGCTGAAAGAGTTTTCTGGTGCATACTTAGTCTAGGAAAAAGCTAATCGAAAAATAAAGCATCTGTTTTTTCTCTTTCACTTTTAATTTCTCCTTTCGTTAAACTAGCTGCTTTGTCTTGGATATAGCTTTGTCCATATTAGGTTCAAGTGACGCACCTAGTATCTTTTCTTGTGAGAAGGAAGCTAAAACAATTTCTGCCAACTTTTTACTTCTTAGTTCAATAAGCAGAAAAGTGAAACATTTTGGTAACTTTTTGTTCGCCTAAAGTGTTGAATTTTTTCATGGTGCAGTGCTGCTCCTGGAGGTAAAACAACTTATGTTGCTGCGCTGATGAAAAATAGTGGTATGTAATCATTGCGCAGTTAATCGTGTTTTATTCCTTGTTCAGGGATCCATTTTCTCCACAATGCATCCATACTTCTGGATACAGATGGGAGAATGAATTTGAATACATTTGGCTTCCCTGGTGTCTGTATTAATTATCTCCATTTCCTTGTAAAAAAATCCATCAATTTCCAGTTTTTGTCCTGCTATTTTAATGCAGTATACAAAATATTCTGGATTGATCGTTCTATTTTACTATTCTCTCATGGACATCATTCTTGATCAAAAAGTAATAATACATAATAACCTGTTTTGTCAATCTGTTTGCTTGCGCCAGTTGTCATTCCTGATGTGTCTTATATACTTCTTGTTGTTTGTCCTAAGCTTTTGTGACATATTAAATGTTTACCATGGTATTTTTCTAACTTCTCTATTCTCTCTGGTTCTGCTTTTGAAGTTACTCGTAAATAACTCCATCTTCCTTCAAAGTGGTTAATAGCATTTGCCATTTCAATCATTGTCTGAATTACACTTACATTTTCACCTTTAAAAACTAGGTATTATTTATGCAAATGAGATGAAGGAGTCAAGACTTAAATCGCTCACTGCTAATTTACATCGCATGGGGGTAACAAACACCATTGTCTGCAACTATGATGGAAGACAGGTTTGATTCGCCTATTTAATCTTCCCTTTAGAACTGGCTGTATTTATTTTTTATATATGTATTTCATTTGGGGGCAATGTTCTATTTTATTCCCCATTATTAGCACTCATGCTTGTTGGCTGAAGTAGGTACTTACTAACTTCATCGAGCTACAGGCATTGATCTGACAAGATCTAGTTGTCCTTGTTGCTCTATTTCTTGGTTTACATTCTTAATGCTAAGGTATGGACAAAGTCTTCTGATCTAATACCTTGTTTGGGTGATCATTTCAGTTGCCTAAAGTTTTGGGTCAGAATACTGCTGATAGGATTTTGCTGGATGCTCCCTGTAGTGGTACTGGGGTATGTGGCAATATTTTTATGCATATGCTTAGGTTAGATCATGTTTAAAAAGATGAATATTGTTCTTTCTGCAGGTAATCTCCAAGGATGAGTCTGTTAAAACTTCCAAAACTGCGCCTGATATTCAAAATTGCTCACAACTGCAGAAGGTATAAATGAATTTGGCATGTAAATTTGGTGATTTTGTGTCATCCATATTTGTACACTTGCAATGATTTGCGTTGTGAGAGGATATCGTGAAAATTTCCATGAATTAGTTACATGTTTGAGAGATTGTCATGATTCATCACAGGACACCACAAAGTATGTTGCAAGCATCTGATTTCTCAGGCTATTTGAAAATACTAGTTTCTGAAAGTGTGCATTTTGAGAGATATTAAGTTACTAGAAGAATTGAACATTCTTCCATGTCTCCAATGATTGATTCCATTGATCTTAATTGTTGTATAGGAGGACATATTTTACATTTCTAGTTGTCTTATCGCCTTTCTTTTTTTATGTGTTATTAAATGTGTCCTCCCAAAGCAGGAGGGTGTTGGTGATGGTATTGGAAGCTTCATGTCCCTCCTTCAGCAGTGTTAATTTCGCTCCATGATGTTTATTTTCATTATATATTCCCCGGTCACATATTGTTGTGGCCTCTGACTAACCTGTTTCCTCGTCAATTTTCATTTGCAGGAACTAATACTTGCAGCAATTGACATGGTTGATGCCAACTCAAAATCAGGTGGATACATAGTGTATTCGACCTGCTCCATTATGGTTGATGAGGTATCTTTCTGAACGTATATTTCCAAATGAATTCTCAAAAAAGCTGGTGCTTTTCAAAGTGTTCAACTCGTTTGTCTAACTTGGTATTGCAGAATGAAGCAGTTATAGATTATGCACTCAAGAAGAGAGATGTTAAGCTTGTGCCGTGTGGACTTGATTTTGGGAGGCCTGGGTATAACTTGTATTGTGTTGTGCATTTACTTGAAAGGTCTAAATTTTACAACTAATTAAAGCTGCCTTGACTCCCAGATTTATCCGCTTTAGGCAGCACCGTTTCCACACATCTTTGGACAAGACAAGGCGATTCTATCCTCATGTGCATAACATGGACGGGTTCTTTGTAGCCAAGGTGTGCCTCTTATTTTTGGTGATTATTTGTGAGGTCAATAGCTGCATAGCAAATGCATTAGTTAAGAACTTTATTTAAATAGAGATGACTATGTACCCGAGAGAAGGATGAGAAGTGTCAAGTTGAGAGAGCACAAATAGTGGCGTTAAGGTCGTACTTTTACTGGCCATTTATGTCCGTTCTTAAAATTGATTACAGTAAATCCTAAGTGAAGTACAAGAGGATTTATTTCTGTTCTTTTATTCCATTGAAAAAAAAAAGAATGGCAGGAGAAGAAGCCACATTAGTTATTCTGACTTGGCATATTATTGAATTGTCCTCTGAAAATCTCCTCTCTTTTCTTCTCGAAATGTGTTTTCCCTTTTGTTCTGCTTGGTCTATATAGTTTTGGTCATAAACAATATCATTTAACATAATACGCACTAGGTTATGTGTGCTTCTCTTCAGTTTTTAGGCTTCTGTACTCGTGTAGAAAATCTAGCTTCTTCATGCCAAACAAAAATTTCATCTTTTCATTATGCTTGTGGAAGTTGAAAATGATCAAAGATTTTCTTACTTGTAGGAGATGCGAGAAATTATTATGGTTTCTGGAACTGATACTTGTGGTTGCAAAAACAAATGAAAGATTATAAACATATTTCTTTTCTGGAGTTGCTGCATAATTTCTTAAGAGTGTAGAATATTTTGCCCATTATGTCATGTTTCTTTTTCAGTTGAAAAAGATGAGCAACTCCAAGTCTGCAAAATCGTCCGTGCAGTCTGAAGAAATACAAGGTGTTGAAAGCATTGAGAGCAGTGACCAGCAGAACACTGAAGGGGGCGATGACAAGCATTCAGAGCAAGAAGGCATTGCAGACGAGAATGGGAAATTGAAAGAAGAAGTAGCGGTTGATAAAAAGAGGAAGAGGGATGTCCAAAAACATTCAGTTAAGAAAGGCGTCGGACAAAACAGCAGTGTAACTAAAACTGGGAAGGCAGAAAACCAATTGGTGGCAACAAAAAAGAGGGAAAAGAAGAAACCGCCTCCTAGAGAGGAAATCGCAAAAGCTAGGTACTTTTTTGTAGTTTCACCATCACGAGTTGGTAAACACTGATGTGCTCATGGAATGTTCATTTCAAATAGTATAACTTATTCTTGTCTTCAACATTTTTACAGGGAAGAGAAGAGGCAAGCTCTTAGGGAAGCAACGCGAATAGCCATGATGAAGAAAAAATGAGGTCTCTGCAACTTTGGGCGGAGAGGGGGAGGGGTGAGGTGGTGATACACCAAGGATATTTTGTCAGAGTCGACATGAGCGGAAACAGAACTTGAGCTGCTCTCTGGTGATGTTATCAAGCTTACCTCACATATTATTCGCACTTGCCGCCTAGTGGTCATGTATGGTTTGCTATAGAAAAATGAAAGTTAGGATTCATGGTTGCACGAATCCAAAAATTTTGTGTTTATACTTTTAATTTATTTGGGAGTGAGCAATGAAAATTATAAAAGGAAAAAGGTGAGTAGTTTGTATTCCACCATCTATGTCAGTCCGCTTCGATCATAATTGGAGAAAATTTAGTTGATACTTAATATATTTGGAGGAACTCTCTATCATTGTGGTATCTACTCAAATCATCACATCCAATTTTAAGTATTTTGCTAATAGGCCGGGATGAAATAAGCAAGTCAATATTAAGAGAGTCGTTGGCTTTTAATCTAATTAGATTTGGAGCTTGATAGGATAGGATTAAAATTTGGTCAAATCAGTTTTTAATTTTTTCTTTTAAACTTTTTTAGCTTTTTGATAAAATTAAAAAATGTTTAAAAAAGGCCAAAAGTTGATTAAAAAAATTAAAAATTACACAAATATATAATTTATGTTTTCAATATTAAAAAAAAATTTAACTCCCTAAACATATTACAAAAATCTCACATATACACAGAATGTTATGTATATGTCGGTATGTATATTAATAGAAAGAGTAAAGTAATTAAAAAAGTAGGAGAAAATGTAATTACTTTAAAAAGGTTGGTATTTATGTTATTTATATTTAAAAAAAAAAAAGCAAAAAATGAGAAGCTGGGTATCCCAGTTTTTTATTTTTTACATTAAAATTCTTTTAGATTTGATTAAAATATTTCTTTTTTTAGTCTTTATATTTTCCTGCAATTTCAACAATATTCTGAACTTATAACCCTTAAATATAGCGGTGTGTATTGATTGGTTCGGTTTGATTTTATATATTATCGATTCGATTTATCGATTTTCGATTTTTAAATATGCTAAACCAATAACCAAATCAATAAGATATTTTTTGTTTGATACTCTCTTGATGAGAGCTGCGCGTCCACCACCATGTTTGGTTCAAGAAAAAGCATAGGAAGATAGAAGTGAGACAAATATTACAATAACTTGGACAAGTACCTAAAACGCTTCACTTTTACTTCCTCGGTGAAATTGAACCATGGAAATGATATCATGGAGAAACGTACCCCAACGTCTCAAGTAAGGCTATTCATAAAACAAAATCAAAGAGTCACTACAGGAAAAGGCCTTCATTTAGCTTATGGGAAAAAGTAATTTCCTTCGGTAAATTCTTTTTTTTTTGGTTTCCACTCTATGTCTAATACCTACATTGAAAATCCGACTGGATCGCACACTGCAGGGCCTATTCTGAGGATGACGCTTCCAACAAAAATCTTTTCATACTTAAAACTCGAACCTAAAACCTCTGATTAAAGATGAAATAGTCCCATCACTGTACTGCACCACAACCCATGCTGGTTCCGGCACCATATTACTTAAACAAATTGTTGTCAAATACTTACTACTTGAAAAAGATGGTCAAAACATATCGTCATAAACAATCCTACGCTTTCTACGAAAACATGTCATCAACTTTTATACTTCAAGGATTCTTTTTAAACTTACTAAAAATTACACAAATACACAACTTATATTTTCAATATTATAAAAAAAATCTCAATTCCCTAAACATATTATAAAAACCTCAACATATACACAGAATGCTATGTATATATCGGTTATGTTATGTATATTAATAGGGAGAGAGAGTAAAGTAATTAAAAAAGAAGGAGAAAGTGTAATTACTTTTAAAAGGTTGGTATTTATGCTATTTATACTTAAATTTATGCATACTATTCCTCTTAAGTCCGCTGTAAAGTTATCTGACACTATGGGTGTGCAAAAATCGAACCGACCAATAAATCGAACCGATAAAAATGTTATTAGGTTAACGATTTTTTATTGGTTTTATAAAAAAATTTATTGGATAAACGGTTCGATTTCGATTTTAGTTTATTGGGTTATCGGTTTAACCGATAACCCAATAAGGATACACTATATTATTGTTTTATATCTATTTATGTTATATATATAAATATCTCTCTATATCTATCTATCTATCTATATTGATAGATATGTGTATGCATATATATTATATGCACTACTTATTCATAATTCAGTGATTCACAAAGTATTAATCTATTTAGGACAACAAAGACACAATATGAAGCTCGACTATTATCGTATTGAAAAGCTTGAAGCATTTATAGATTCCAACAATAAAGATTTAATTTTTTTTCTAACTAACATTCAATTCAAGTTTGAAGATTCTTGTAAACTAAAATGCATTGCGTAGAATTTTGACGGTAACTAAGATTTCATTTTTTTATGTTAGTCATTACTATTTCTATTTTATAAGAGTTTTCTTATTGGTTAAACCGAAAACCAAACCATTAAGAACCAAAAACCGATAAGAAAATATCTTATTGGTTGATTATTGATTTTCCATATTCAAAAACTGAAAACCGATAAACCGAACTAATAACACATGAAATCGAACCGAACCGAACCGAACTGATCGATGAACACCCCTATCTGGCACACATAGGATCGTCGCAATTGTATCGAGAGGGGGAAGGGGGAGCAACTCTACACAAAAAGAGAAAAGCATAGTCGTAAATGCAATCAATATGGAATGTTGAACTTGCGAAGCAGCATCAAACTTGCAGTTATTCCACATAAAAAACAAACAAACAACCTATGTTAAAACCTAAACAAAGAAAAAAGATCATGAACAATTACAACCATTCCAAACTTCATAAACTTGACACACACAGCAGACAACCATAAGCAGAAAGAAAGCACTGAAAACCACCAAACTCGTGTTCCAAAAGGTGCATGCCAACACATCAAGGCCATCTCACAAGTACTCAAACACCTCTGCACCTTCAACTTATTCACGAAGCCTTTTCCGAATCTGCATCATGAGGAAAGCTTAGGAATTAGCGACAACATCCAGAATAACGAGTGAAAGCATGATTGATGTTTATTTAATGGAAGGAGGGGGAGTTATTTAGATGATACTAAATCTAAGAGCAGATAGAATGGCCTGTTTTTGTCGAGTCTTTTTCCACAGAGAACTAAGTAGGATGATTATTCATATGAATTTTGTCATAAACAAGACAACTCAAATATTCGATGAAAAGGAAGCACACACAACACCAGCCTTCACTTTCATCAAGAAAACAAGAAATAATCATTGCTTAGCTACATTTGGTGGTAACCACAGTTTAAGAATAAGGCACTCAAGAATAACATGTACAAAATTCAAATCCATAAATTGAAAATTAAACCAAATGGAAATGCTCTTAAAGAAAGAATTACTCGCTTAGTTCATCAAACAACTTCCAAAAAATAGCACAAGAAGTGTCCCATTAGTAATGAATACCACTACGAGGACCAAATTGCTTGTTGTTGTTGGGCATGTTTCATGTAATATCAACACATGTACTCTCTTACGAAAGTTAAAACAATATTTACTAAATTAACCATGTTGAAATGCATTCTCCTAATTTTTTTTCCCACGAATCGAAATGCAGCTAATGGTTGTGCATCATCTACTGGTCTGGTAATAAGTTTACATGACATGTATACCAGCTCAGAAAAGAGAACTGCACGAGATAGAAAACAATAAAGAAAATAGAAGCAGATCATCAAACTGAAACAAATAGCCGAAAATTGTATACCACGACAGCTTCACAGTTGATAAGTAATACTAACTAATATCTATCAATTACGCCAAAACCCAAACAACTAATTCCATAGGCCAAAAGAGGAGAATTACTCAAACCCTGCTCAGAGGCTACAACCCCACAAAAAATTCTCCCAAAACAAATGCACTACTTACAACTAGCTTAATTGATTGAAATATCAAACTAGACTCAGACCGCTTCCACATATCTAAAAGTACACAAAAGAAATCAAAGGTTCAAACTGATCATCACGGTACTCCTTTGATCAAAACTAACTTACATAACTAAACAAAGACCACAAATAATCAATGTCTACTTGCAAACGTATATATACCTGCAGTTTTATCGGCGGCGTCATGGTATACAGGTTCCTCCTCAGGCACAGGATGAAGCACATCGCTCACTGATACAACCGAACCTTCATTGCCAGCACTACCATCTCTATCATCAGGATATCTAACAACAACAACAGGACAAACACAATGATGCACACAATAATCACTTACACTACCAAGCATCCCTCCTTTCGGGCTACGCCTCGATGCACCAAACCCTCTACTCCCCATAATAACAGCACTCAAACCTAACCTCTCAACTTCCAAACACAGCCTTTCCTTCATATCATGATCCTTCACAATATGAATTCTAAACGGTATATTTGCCTCAACAAGTGGCTGTGCTAAATCATTGGACTTGGTAGTAGTAAAATTATCAAAATCATCTTCCAATTTCTGCTGTGATTCTTCATTTGGAGGATCGATAGAGACATCAATAGCGCCCCAATCAGCACCGTAAAGTACGGAGGTTGGACGGACGTGAAGGAGAATAACGGCGTCACCTGGACGGAGGTAATTTTGTACGGCCCATTTGACGGCGTAAGCACTTTCGTCGCTAAGATCAACGGCGATAGCGACTTTACGATTGTCACCGGAAGGGAAACGAGGAGATGCCGGTTGATGAGTGATCGCCGTTAATGGACAGTTGGATTCAGCTGGTGGCTTTTTTGGTGATGACGTCATGATAATGAATGCAAAGAGATTAACACGAAGTAGGTATATTGGTGATCTCCGAATCCGATGCCTCTGTCGGTGGGTGTTCTTCTATATCGTTGAAAATGGTAGTATTTGGGAAGAAGAAAGGCTACTACAGGAAATAGCTGGGAATGGAGTCTTCTGGAAACTTTATTTTCTGTTTTGGTAACAAGAAATGGTCAATATGTTGACTTTTGCCTAATTCTATCCAATACTAGTACTCCCCCGTGTTGCCATTTTATTTTTGATTCGTTCCAAAAAAAAATTTGAAAATCGATCAGGTGCTGGGGAGCGGCTTAGTGTGGGTCATTAGGATTGTTAGGGCAGTTTGGGTGGTCAAACGATCGAAACGGAGCGAATGAAGCCATTTTGGGGTCAAATCGGTATGCTATAACCCACGATTTGTGGGGTGGGCTCGAGGTCCGATTGAATTTTGGGCTGAAAATCGACCGGGCTATCCTAGGGAGGCTGAGGAGTGACCTAGTATGGACCATTGGGGTCTCAAGGCGGTTTGGATGGTCAAATCGATGTGATATATACCCCATGATTTGTGGGGTGGGCCCAAAGTCCGGGTGAATCTTACCCTATTTGATAACTATTTAATAGTATTATTCTCATTTTATTCTTAGTGAGTCCCACTTATTAAGAAAATACAATAAAAAAGTAAACATTAAAAGTAACTTTAAAAGGGATAGTTTTGTAAATTTCACAAATTCATCACTTATTTCTTAAAACTAAAAATTATATAAACTCAAATCTTATGTTTCATTTATTACAAAAAATCTCACCTCCCCAAACATATTACATTTATCCAACTTTTTTATTTTCTCTCTCCTAAATTATATATACATAGAAACCTTTTTTTACTTTCACCATTTCTCCCCCAAAAGTATGGCTACAATCAAGCGACTATTTTTAAGTTTGAAATCAATCGTGTATCTGTGCAACTCTTAGTCAAGAGTATTCAATTTCAACTTAATCTTCTACAATTTCAACTGAATCTTCTTTTAACATTCTTTTTATTTAATTTATGAGGATTGTTAAAAAAAAATTCATTACATAGTAGAAATTTTCGAGAATTTTCAAAGAAGATATGGTTGCATGTTTTGATTAACTAATTTTATGGGTTTCGACTTTACCAAATTATAGTTTAATTATCTGCATTTAAAAAACATTTCATTATATAGTAGAAATTTTTGAGAATTTTCAAAAAAGATATTGTTGCATGTTTTGATTAACTAATTTTATGGGTTTTTACTTTACCAAATTATAGTTTAATTATCTATATTTTTCTTCTTTTTTTTTTAAATCGTCTATTTGAAGTAATAAAGTAACAACTTAGTACTTAGTTAATGCAGGATTCTCCTTCGTTTAGTTTAGGATTAACTCAGTTAGATAATACCGAGACAACAAATTCGATAGTTGATTTTATTCCCGGAGTTATTTGATTATGAGGAACCTAACTTTGATGAAAACAAATCAAAAAATCTTAACACCCCCATCGAGATGAAAAAGATTATTAAAGCATCAATTTCAAGGTCGAAAAAATAAATTGAAGAATCATCAAGAAAATTTTTAAAAAAAAAAGGGCAATGATCAGCCTCGTTTACCAAAGGTATTTCATCTATTATCATATTTTTTTGTTATTGTTATATTGTGTTTTTTGAAACTGATAATTAACTGCTGTGATTGTTTTTTGAGGTTATGAAGTTACGTATAGAAATTGGACGTACAAATACAAAATTACTCTGTGTATATATTCTGCATATACATTTTTATTGATGTTATTGGTTTGAATACATTGATATTTGTAGTTCATATACATATGTGGTTACTGCTTGTATCTATTAGTAAGTATGTATGTGTTGTACACATACATTATTCCTTTCATGTTGTTGAACATATACATAAGTTCTATTATGTGTGTTTTGTGTACTGTGTTTTGATGCATTGGATTTTTACATATGCATATGTAAATCATATATATATATATGTATGAGTTGTGTCTTGTTGTGTATTGTGTTTTTGAGGTAATGAATATTACATTATGTATGTGTAAAACATATACATAAGAGTTCTATTTTTCATTTTGTTGTGTCTTGTTGTGTACATATACATTTAACATATGTATATTTAGTAAATATACATATGTTATCATGTGTTTAAGATTATGAATGGTACCTATGTATATTTTTAACATATACATGTCTTATATATGTTGTTATGTGTGTAATGAAATATCTTGTTTATATTCATGATTTTTTATGTATTGTTCATAAATGAGTCTATGTGTTAGATGTTGTTAGATGTGTAATGAAATGACTAGTTATTATGTGCAGTATATGTTTTGACCATATAGACTCACATATTATGTGTTCTTCATTTTCAATAGGGTATGAAATACCAGATAAAAAATGTTCTTGCGCATTCTTTGCATTTTGATAGTTATTGCAACCGCGTATTTGATTCAGATATAAAGAATTGTGCTGGTGAAGAATCTAACAATATTTTTTGTCAAATAATCTTTGGGTCACCCTAGTGTAATTTTCAGGGTCAAATTTTCAAATGTATACTTATGCTTGAGATAGAGCAAGAAAATTCGGATGAAATTCACGTTTACGTGCAGG
Organism: Capsicum annuum; assembly: GCF_002878395.1. Lineage (NCBI taxonomy): Eukaryota > Viridiplantae > Streptophyta > Magnoliopsida > Solanales > Solanaceae > Capsicum > Capsicum annuum. Next base: position 131,811,654 of record NC_061112.1, on the reverse strand, counting down.
GAACCATTCTCAAGTTTACTATCATTGAGTTTGCTTTAATAGCTGGACTTAAATGTACTGGGAACACTGAGGAACACCTGTATACTCAATCATCTAAGTTCGTATTAATGGCGAAGTATTTTTCAAATTTCAAAAATTCTGTCAAAAGATGTATTTTTGTACAGCAATTCAAGGCGAAAAATTTCGACAACAATACCGATGCTTTGAACATGTCCATCCTATACTTTATTCATACCTTTTTGTTTTCACAAATATACGATGCTAGTATTAGCAGATCGGACTTTGTAATGGTGGAAGATGACAGGTACGAACAATTCCCATGGGGGAAGGCTTCTTTTCAAAATTGATTGCAACATGGAGACAAGATTTTTTTGTTGAAAAACAGTTATATTCTATTGGGGGGATGCCTCATGTGTTGAATGTTTAAATGTATGAATGTTGTTCTGAGGTAGACAGTACTATAGCTGAGCGCGTCGGTAATGTAATTCCAAGAATTTTTAACTGAAAAGTAGTTTGGATTAAGGTTATGTATGAGAAGTTCATGGTCGGTATGTTCAGCAAGGTAAACATTTAGTACTATATTTCGAGTTAATTTATTTCACTCTGCTGACTTTTCGGTGAATCTTAATGTAGCCATTTTTATGCTTAAGAGTTTGTATACACTAATTTACGGCCAACTCATGAAAAAGTGAAAAGGCTTGATTTGTCAATGATCGACGACATTGAATTAAATGATGATGAATCTGCCTTCTCACATGATACTTATCTAGACCGCAGTGGTAAAAAGCACGTTTTCAACATACATACTCAATCGGAAATGGACCATCAAGGTTTTGAGGATTTCAATACTGTCCCATCACCTGAAATCCTAAAAAAGGCAGGTCTGAGTACTAATGCATCAGCATCGCAACCTACGAAGAAGATGAGGGCAGTCCAATTTGATGCTACAACTATTCCTATGCAAGATAGTGAGAAAACTCCATCGTCTGTTTCAGGAAAAAATATGCCAATAGATCAATTACGAACTTTTGATTCAGAGCGTGTTGATGCACCAACGATAACTCTATCATCATCCGACAAGTCAGCTCATCAGGACAATTCTGATCAAAAGTGGAATGAGATGAAGTTGTTCTTAAAGTCTTATGTAAGTTTCTGCATATAGTAAACACTATGTACAATTAAATTGTGGAAACATTAAAAAATTTGTTATCCTTTTATATGTAAGTTGACCAAAAATTCACCTTTCTTCACAAACTAACGGTTAAACAACATAAAGAATCAAGGGTCAAAAGAGATAAACAACACGTTGAACTAATGAGCATGCTGAAACACATCAAACACACCGATGAGAAGGTAAATTAAATTGGTTTTACGTTTCACAATTAATGATTTTGTATTTAATTATTGAATTATATTTGTGCCATTGTCATTTTTCTGGTTTATTTTTTATTTTTGAAATTTTCTTCTATAATATTGATATACATCATAAATTGTTGAAAGAATTTTTTATTTTAATTTCATTCAACAATATTCGAAGTCATCATCCGACCTCTGTTTACCGGTGAATGACACGTACTCTACTTTTCATATCCAACTTCTTGTAGATATTTTTTCACTCTTAGATCAGCGTTTTCAATCTTTGCCATTAGGTAGTCAAAATTTTCTTTTCGATAAGCCTTACCCATTGAATAATACAAATCACTAATACTTTCTTTGCTTTTTCGAAAGTAACCATAAACATTTTTTCAGAGATGTCAAATGCATGCAAGGTGTGGGACATTTGGATATACAATACTAACCGCTTTGATGATACTTTCGTTACGATCAGAGAAGCCACACATGTTGTCACGTTCTCCAAAAGTAACTTTGAACTGGTTGAAAAATCAGGACCATGAGCTGTCATTTTTCGTATCCATAACCCCGTACGCAAGTGGTAATATGCATCCTATGTTACGTATAAACTATATTAATAAAAGTCAACATAAAAATTTTAAATATTGATAATTTATCAAAACTAATTTGTTATACAACATCAAATTTTTATCATGAAATACAAATCTGAACAAATAAAAGAAGAAAATACCCATACCTGCACCGTCCAATGTACTTGCTGAGAGAAAAGTCCCTTGATATGGTCCACTTAAATGCACACCATCAACAACTACAATGGATCTGCAAAACTCAAAACCCCTTATCATTGAATGCAACACTATAAAAAGATACGTAAATCGATTATCCCACGACTTACGCATTTCAATGTGTGAATTTGGATACACATTATTCAACATATACATGTATCTCGACATCTGTCTATAACCATCAATCGGACCACCCCCAAGCATCGCTATGGCGCACCCTTTTGCATGTCATGCCTTCATATGGTTTATATCACACCATATACAATTTTTATTTCTTCCATGATGTCTGTCGGTGTGTGCTTTCTCTTATGGTTAACTAATTTAGGAGCCGTGAAGTCACACACAAAAGCAGTAGTCGCCAGAATATTCTTCAGAACCCCATCACTCAAACGACATGAATGTTCTAGATTAAATCTTCTGATGATAAAAACATCTAATTTTTTTTATAGCTAGATGCTTTCAATGTCCATTTACAATCTTCATTGTAACATCGGAGGACATAGCTGCAATAGGTATTAACATATACTATAATAAGTTTCTGTGGTAATTTATATGTTCTTAACATTTTAATGTTATTAATCAGGTATACTTTAACAAAATCAGAAAAAATATATATACAATACACCTAACTTTTTTTGAATGTAAAACACTTTTATATAACACAGGACATAATAAAATTGATTTTATTCCACAATTACAAAATATAGATTATTTATATGTTATAAGTTAAAATTTTAAAAATGGTTATGCATATAAAATCTCTCATATATTTTAACTGTTTATACAAAAAAACATATACATAAGAAATACTATGTATATGTTACACCTTAAACATTACATTAGCTTCTGAAACTTCTTTTTTCGATTGTTCTGCTACTACAACACTACATTAACATAAACAAAGAATATAGAATGTTTATGTAAACTTTCAATCAATCACTTCATGTGACATAAAATTGCAATTTATTTTTCAATTCAGTTCAGAACAAATTCAATTCATAAAAAACATCAACATAACTAACATAACATAATCTATACAGTTTACAAAAAAATCTTTCAAACACAATAAAATAAACGTATTACCTTTTTTTGTCGGAACGTTTAGTTCTGCAATTGAATCCATGTGTCATAACATATTTTGACATCACAGAAACGAGCGTCTTTTTATCCTTATACATCTGTTTCACCTTTACATCAATACTCTTGCTATCACAAATCAGATTATCAACTTCGAATTTCGGAACATACAACGCATATTGATTATGCGTCTCTGCAACAGCGAGAGCCATAGTGTCTGATTCAACAACCTCCACGCAAACAACAACTCCTGTATCTCTACCAAACTGTATGTCATTGAAAGACTTATCAATTGTTGATATGCACAACGGATATATCATGAATGCTGGTTGAGCTTTCTTCAACTCGACATACAACCGTACTCCATTGTCATTACGGATATGAAAAGGTGAAGCATTGCCGTCGACTACATAACGTACATCAATATTTTTTTGCACTTCATCAATGTTTAATTCGGTAGCGATTGACGAAATCAACCTCAAATAACTTATTGGTTCCGCAACAACTATCCCTTCGCTTTTATAATTTACATATTCTATTTCTGTTCTCCATTGACCAGCATACCTCAAAATAATAGCAATATTCATCTTCTTGAATTCGAATTCAAATTTTTTTCTTCAAAACAATCAACAAAAACAGTGACTCGACTTTTTTTTGTGTGTGAATTTCGTATTATTTGTTTTCTAGAAATCAAATACAATTTTTTTTCTTCAACAGGATCAACAAAATCAGTGATTCTTCTTTTACGTCTGTGTGAATTTCGTATGATTTTGTTTTTAATGTATTTGATTAATTCAAAATTTAAAAATCAGAAGTTATTACATAATTTAAGGAATGCAGTAATTCACTTAATTAATTTGTTGACTTAAAAGCGTCCTTGAAGGAAGGAATCCGTTATTTTCTTTTTCTACGCCAGTAACAATATCACATATACATAGGATGCTATGTATATTAATCGTATCCTATGTATATTAAAAGGGAGAGAGAGTAAAGTAATTTAAAAAGTGGGAGAGAGTGTACTTACTTATAAATAGTTGGTATTTGTGTTTTTTATACTAATTTTGTAAATTTTACAAAATTCATTACTTATTTCTTAAACTTAATGCTCGATTAAATAGCGACTCATAAAATTGAATGAAGGTAGTACTACATTACACTTTGTATTATACACTATTTTATCTCAAAATTAAATCCACAACTAGTGTTGTGCTTTTTTATAAGGGAATTCTTCTAGGTACACCATTTGCTTAATCTTATCTTCTAATACTAGTAGTACATTACACGGATTATACACTATTAATCTCAAAATTAAATTCATTAGTATACTAATATCGTATTTAAAAAAAAATAATTTATTTTGACTAGATAAGAAATTTTTTAAGAAAATAAATCATGTGATCTTAAATTTAAAACATATTATTATTTTTAAACTGACTAAAAAAATAGGAGTCATTCTTTTTGAAATAGAGTAATTACTTTTATAATGAAAAAAATTTAAATATATCCCTAAACTTTTAAAAACGATATGAAAATACTGTTTGTTATACTTTTAAACTGATAATTCTTTTACCATCATACTTATGGATCATATATACCCCTTAGCTTTTAGAAAATGATACTCCATATAAATATCATTTGTTGCACATTTAGCTTGTCAATGCCCTTATTGTCACTGTGCATATATACCCATTACCTAAAAAATACATCGCATTATCATTGTGCATATATACCCATATCCAAAAATTTAAAATCAACTCATATCATATTATTTTGCCCGCATTAAATTCTACTAAAACTTTTGACCTACAATTCTTTCTACCAAAAGACCATCACCATTATTTCTTCATTTCACTCATCCTCAACGAAGAATGAGGATCTTTTGGTAAAAATAATTACGGGTTAAATTTTTATTTGAATCTAACATTGATAAAATAATATTATATGGGTGGAATTTAAAATTTAAAAATCAGGTGCATGTATAGTAATGATGCTATGTGTCTCTTCAAATAAGTTAATATGATAAAAAAAAATATGACATTAATGACATTGACAAGCTAAAAGAATAACGAACGATATTTGTATGTTATTTTAGAAAGTTCGGGAATATGGACCGGAGGACTATCAATGCTTCTTGAAATACTTTCTTCGTTATTTTTACTTGTCACTTTTTGACATGACACATTTATTAAAAAAATAATTATTGATGTAATTATTTTACCATACCATCCACTCTATTAAATGATGTGTAGAGTAATGTCTTGAATATAATTTATAATTAATGCTAAATGTAAGATTTGACTTTTTTTTTTTTTTTTGGTCTATTCTTGATATTTTAAGGGTGACAAGTGGAAATAAAAATTTAATTAAGAAAATAAATGACAAGCAAGCGAGCGGAGGAAATTGAAAACAAATAGGAATAGGAAATGCCAAAGAAAAAAGAAAAACATAAATGAATAAGGACACGGATTCTCCCCCCAAAAAGAGAAAAATAGCAGCCACGTGTACCAACATTTTGTCACCGTCAGTCACTATAAAATCAACCCGACGACAGCAACTGACCCGGTTGGATAATCCAGTTAATTTCAATTTTCATCTAGATCTTCATAGGGGTTTTTCTTTTCTCTCCCCCAATCTTCCCCCAAATTCAGCTTGAGTTACAATTAGGGTTTTCCGAAGATGCCGCAGAGACACTCCAAGAACAACAACGATCTCGCTTTCTTCACGTACGATGAGAAACGAAAGTTAGGTTACGGAACACAGAAGGAGAGGCTGGGTAAAGACTCAATTAAGCCTTTCGATTCTTGTTGCCTCTGCTTAAAACCCTTCATTGATCCATTGTGTTGCCAAAAAGGACATGTCTTTTGCAAAGAGTGCATTCTTGAATGCCTTTTGTCCCAGAAAAAGGATATCCACAGGTGCCTATTTTTTGTCTTTGTAGATTTGCAAAAAGATTTTTTATTTGAAGTGCCTAGTATAGTTGTAATATTGCTCCAGTAGTTTCTGGTAATTCGATTTCTGTTAGTATATGTTGTTGCTTGTACTTCGATTATCATATTATTTTGTTGTAATTAATGTCCTGATACTATTGCTACTTCTTTTTATGGAATCCTTTGGATGGTTTTTCCTTGAGCCGAGGGTCTACCGGAAATAACCTCCCTATCCTTGAGGTAGGAGTAAGGTCTGCTACACTCTAACCCTCCCAAAATCCCACTTGTGGGATTATTCTGGGTATGTTGTTGTTCGTGTTCTTGCTTATGTTGTGTTTGGTATGATATACGTCTTGGTTTGCCCTTACTTAAATCCTTTGGCTAGCTTAGGTGTATCTCAGTTACTTTGTTGTGTTTCTCAATTTTGTGTCCAGGTTTGTAAATTTGTGCTTGTGAGTAATGTGTCAGCTAAGATAATGGCAGTATGTGTGGTTATTTATTGAAGAGTAATGTGTTGGAGGGTGGCTTTAAGTTAAATTTCCTTAATAGATTGAAAAGTGGAACTGTGGTAATTGGTCTCCAAGGCAGTGAGGTGGGTATTTTGGAAGGATAATTTCCAAAATTAGCATCTACAAGGGCCATATCTAGTACTTTCAGCTGTTTGACACCAAAACAGAGAACATCTTATTGGTTAAGGGGCTCCTCTTTTATGTCCTTAATACAACTAGTTAGGATTAGATGGAATTGTCTTAGGTTCTTGTAAAGTGCTTATGAAGAGAACCTTGGGATATGCTTTAGTCTACGTTGTGGTCGTGAAATTTACTTTCGAACACGCTATATCATCTATCGGGATTTGGTTTAGAGGCAAATCTGCCCCAGAACTTGTGGACAGGATACTTGACTTGCAAACAATACTTGTAGCCCCATGGTTAACATGAAAAATGTTGGTGTTCGATTCTTCTGACGAGGCTAGAGTCTCCTCCACTACCAAACTGCAATAATCTGATGTGGTTAGTTTTAAGAAGGGTACTGTCATTTTTCAGCTTCTTCTTTAATGTTGTTCTTTAATATTACCAAAATATTAATATGCAAGTACAACAACTACGACTCAATACCAAGCAGGGGATTTGGCTATATGAATCCTCACAGTCCATGTGACCCTCTTAAGCTCATCTCAGTCCAGTAATATGCAAGTCAAAAAAAAAGGAAAAAGAAATAGGATAACACTGAATTTTCATGAGGCACTTTAATATTTGCCTTCCATTTATTATCCAAATCCAATTTTGTGTCCCATAAAGTGGTGGATGAAATGAAAGAGTATTAGTTAAGCTAGCTAATAAGGAATTCTTCATACCAACTTGTGAAATACTTTTTTGGAATCCCTTTCAAGTGAAAACTGCAGCCTTTCTGAGTATGTAGTTACCTATTGTTAAGTTGCAATGCATGTCGTTAGTTACTTCTATTAACAAAACAGTTGTCTGCATTCCACCTGGTAGGATAACGTTGCCTAATTCATCTGCCAATCTTGCTTCAAGCTTGTATTTCTCTTGAAAAAGAGAAATGGGCAGTGAGTAGTGGAAAGGAGTGGGATTTGGTGACATTCTTGTTTGTAATCTTAGAATCATCCTTCGAGAAATTTTATTTGAGAAGCTGTTACTTTGTCTTGCAGAAAGTTAGCTGCTCATACTGGTCAGCAGAAGCAAGAAAAAGAAGATGAAGAGGAGAGGTTGATGCTGCAGAAAGCCAGGGAGCTTGATGCATTTGATCAACAAAATCATGGTCCAGTTCCGCAATACAACGATAAGAACTACAGCAGAGACAAGAATGGATTCCATGGGGCCAACAGCGTGAAAGCAACTTCTTATGAGGAGGAAGCACTTAGAACCATGAAAGCATTTTGGTTGCCCTCGGCAACACCAGATGCACCTGCTAAAGTGGAAGCCCCATCCACAAGCACAATTTGTCCTGAAGGGAAGGAAAAAATTAAGATGAAAAACCTTTTCCCTATACACTTTACTGAAGATACCAGTGCACAAAAGAAACACAAGTCTCTTGACAAGAGTTTCATATGTCCCAGTTGCAAGGTCACACTCACCAATACTTTGTCACTTGTAGCACTTAGTACTTGTGGACATGTCTTCTGCAAGAAATGTGCAGGGAAATTCGTGGCTGTTGACAAGGTTTGTGTGGTCTGTGACAAACCATGTAAAGATAGAAATCTGGTGAACTTGGAGAAGGGTGGAACAGGATTTGCTGGCCATGGAGATAATCTTGAAGCAAAAGACTTCAAACACTTGGGCAGTGGAAGCGGGTTGGGCCTGGTGAGGCCTGCCATGAAGACATAGCTTGCAGTATATCAGTTTGCTCATTAGAAATAGTGGGGCTTGGTTGTGGTGTATTGTAATACGGTATGGCATCTTCTACCCGGACAACTGAGTATTTTCCTTCGTCGTGTTTATTCAACTATAGCTCTGCGAACGCAATGTAACTTATAGCCTTTCCAATTCAAAAGGGTTTTATTTAATTTGATGATAATTGATTGGAACTCGTTCCTCAACTGCTGCTTTCGTTCGTTTGCCACTTCTTTTTTAGGTACAATGCCCCATTCATCCTTGGAGCTGGATGGAGCTAATCAGTTTCAAGTCAACTTCGTTTGTTAAGGGCTGATACTTGTTCTGTAATACACTCTTGTCAACTCAAATTTAAACTATTTTTTCGTTTTTAGCAGTTAACACTTCTCCAATGGGTTTGGGGAAGTGAGGGATTTGAAAGTTGTGGATCTAGCTTTTGGTTGCCTTCCAACGCATGCCAACAATTTATATATAGAGGGTCATATTACTAAGCTTTAAGTTCCAGAATTTTGTGTAGTTTGATTGGTTCATTGAATGCTTTGGTTCACTCATTTGTTGGTTGCACCTCTTTGGACCTTTAATTGATTGCTTCAAAAATTACAAAATCCTTTTATCCTGAATTTCTTGAAACTCATTCCATCTTTATTTCAAATCAAATTTTGTCAACAACATTTAGTACTAAAGCAAATAAAATGAAATCCGGCCGACCATAATGCATTAAAAAAGTAGAAATTTTTTATTCAATGGATTTTGTGAACATCATTAACTAAATTTGTTTCTTAAAAAGTTACATCATTTGAGTTCATACTCCACGGACCACCAGCAATTAAATCAAATGAAAGAAAGTAGGTTGAACATGAAAGTGTCAATTTTGAACTGCTCAAATTGTTTAATAGTAATACAAAATGGTATATTATTAAACAAAATCCGAAAGCAAAGTATGGAGGATAAACACATTCTCCTAGTCGACCACAACAAAATAGAATAGTATGGTCAATTGGTCCATTTATAAGTGACCTTTTTGGCACTAGGGGTAAATAATGGTCAAATTGTTGCAACTTTTGGTAGTAGTATATATAAAAAAAGGTTTATAATTCACGTGCAATAGTTGAGGGTGTTTCATCTGAATCTTATCCAAAACAGACAACTAATAGTCATTGTCCAATGTCCACTAGGCCACTTTGGTTCCTACCACTGCTTTTGCTTTTTTTTTTTTTTTTTTTTATAAAAATATAAAAATCATATGAGTAAATCAACTTGGACTTGATCAAGAATCATTTCCAATCTTTGAAAGGGTAAAAAGTGAAAAAGCATTTTGATTTCTAAAAGTTGTTTTTGGTTCTCCTACATTATTATATTGTGAGTGAACCATCTCCACAACTTAAATTATTGGTGCTTAAAAAACAGAAGTCCGAACCTATTTGTTTATAAGTACTGAACTGTTCTATCTAAGTTTGCTTTTATTATTATTTTGTGACCGAGAAAATGTGTGTTATATGATACTCCCTCAGTCTCAATTTATTTTCTTTACTTTTTTTATAGTTTTTATTAAAAAAATATCTTTTTTTCTTTTATGATAATTTTTAAATTTCAACTTTTAACGTGATATGTTTAAGACCATAAAATAAAATAACATCTTGATACATTCTACGTATCCTTAGTTTAATACAACAAAATTAAAAACTTACTTTACTTTTTAAAATTTCGTGTATAGTTTATCACACAAACAAATTAAGTGCATAGTTTGTACCCACCACCATATTATATAATTTATTTATGCCCACCTAACGTATTATAGATATTATTAGTAGGCTTATTATGGGCTAATTCATGAATTAAATCATGGGTTAGTTCAATGGAACAATTTATGCTTAGCTATTCCCTGTTTGAACTTAAACTATTGAGTCACGCTCTTTAAACGATATGAGAATAATTTTTTCTAGTAGGAAAACTCTTAACCAATTACATAACTTCAATGAGACAGTCTTGTGTATACGCATTTTAAAATGTAATTTCCTTAACTATTAAATTGTTCAAGAAAACTCCTTCCCGTTTGTTTAATTAAAATGTTATGATAAAGGAAGATTTGCATAAGAAAATATGCTTGATTTTGAGAAAGTGAAAACTCATGATCGATCAAGAATCTAAGGATCCGTTTAAAATAACCATAAATATTATTTGTCATTTGGTCATGAAAATTATAAATTCAACTTAAAGTTGTATTTTAAATTTGAAAAACAACTTACATATAATCTATTTATCAGCTCATTTTTCACTTTTTAAGTCGTAACGTAACCTTTGGACGAAATTTTGGTATGTATACTATCAACACCAAAAATAGAAATGACTTGTAGAAAACGATAAATTGGAGTGAGGCTTTTTGCAACAAAAATGTAGAAGGCTTTAGGAATTGTGGCAGGTTGTATTACGTGAAAGGATGATTTACTTGTCAAAACTGTTTGTGTTTTGTTTGCTTTCTGCTCTCTATACCTTTCAGTTTCACCTTTACAGCCATTTTAGGCAGAAACAAAGATTGCTTACTTAACTGGAGATTCACAATAGAGTTTTTTCATTTCCCTCTAGTTGAGGTCATCTTGTTTGAAAAGGAAAGCCACGGATTTAAGATTTAAAATTTAAAATTTATGTGTCTTTCGGAAACAATCTCTCTATCCATGATTGACGTACACGGTATCCTTTCCAGATAGACATAGAAATAATTTCTCTATCTATGATCTGCGTACACTCTATCCTTTTCAGATTTCACTTGTGTAAATGCACTAGGTTGTTGCGTTCTGTTTATTATAGATATTGTTATGAACCAATTATCCCACCTTGAAAAAAATACAGAAATGCTAATGGATTTATAGACCAAATGGGTTCTCCATCTATCAAATTAGTTTTTTGGGTTGGGATATCCCATTTGATTTATAACATTGGTTCTCTTGTTGAGAGTCCCATGTGTGGGGCCGTGACTCGGAGTGATGGCCTGTGAACCCAAGAGGGGAGCCAGCCGTGACCAACAAGGATCAATTTACGCGTGGAGCCGCGACTCAGAGTGGTGGCTTGTGTGCCAAGAGTGGTGGCCTGGACCTAAGATAGGTGTCAATGAGGTCGTTTGTTCTCAAACGGAAATGATTGTTATGAACCAATTATACCACATTAAAAAAAATAGAGAAATGTTAATGGGTTTAAAGACCAAATTGGTTCTCCCGTTTGGTTTATAATAGATACATATTCTTTTTTATATACATAATTACTCATAAAATTTGTTTCAATCATGATAAATTTGATCGAACTCGTTGTGTTTATCCTCTTTAGAGATGCAGTCCATTTCAGAGGCGGATTCAAGATTCAGACTCTCTGGGTGCCAAATAAACTTATCGACAGTGACGGAGCAGTGGCGGAGTCAGACTTTTGGTTAAGGGTGTTCATATTTTCCCTTGGGCAAAGAACTGTTTAAAAAATAAAGAAAATAAAGCAATGCTGCACCAGCCAAGGTTCAAACCCGGATTGTTGATGCAGAAATACACACTCTTGACCACTGGACTATGCTTCTCTAGCTTGTCAAGGGTGTGCAATAACATGTAAATAACCATAAATATCTATATTTAACCTATATACTCAAAAAAAAATTCCAACGAAGGGTGTTCATCTGACCACCCTTCGTTGGTTGTGGCTCCGCCACTGGGGCGAAGTCATCTTCGATGAAGGGTGGTCAGATGCATACCCTTAGTTGAAAAATTATGTAGTGAATAGAGGTTAAATGTTAAACATAATGAGTGTATATTTAATTTTGCACACTCTTAACACAACCGAGAATAAAATTTGCACATCCTTCGATGAATTTCTAACTCCGCCACTGCTTATCGATTAAATTATTTATTTTTTGATATATAGGACAATTAACCAACTAATTAATTAAAAAATAATAATAATAAAATGACAAAACTTGATCTTTCAATAATATTACTAATATCATAATATACTATTCATAGAAAATAATTTTCAAAAACAAATATTGTAAATCGAGATCGAACACACGACCTATGGACAACAAAAGTGCCACTTTGCCACTTGCACTAGATAATGCTATGGCAAGATAAGTGACAAATTTAATATTTAACTATATCAATATTAAAAAAATAAATCCTGCAAATTGGGATCGAACGCACGACCTATGGGCAACAAAAATAATGTTATGCCACTTGCACTAGATAATGGTTTGGTAATATGGGTGACAAATTTAATATTTGACTATATCAATATATATATATATATATATATATATATATATATATATATACCTATATATATAAAGTTTTCATCAAAATTTGCGGATGACATGCCACCCCAACGACAATGAATAGATCCGCCCCGGATCCATTTGGTATGGAATTAGCTCGATAGGTCGCTTAATAATGTATCGATGGCTCCATAGATGAAGAAGGTGACAAGAACAACTAAATTAAATGTGTGTAATGTGTTTCTTTGAATAATGTAAAATTCTTGAATGTTAAAAAAAATAAAAATTCTCCATTTATTTTTACTTGTCATTAATATTCTTACTGTATTTTTAGTTTTACTTATCACTTTTGACATATCAAGAAAAGTAAACTTTTTTTTTTCTATTTTACCCTTAATATTAATTGTCTTTTCTCCAAATTAATTTCAAGACACAAATCACAATATACATATTATTTAATAGGGGTAATATGATAAAGTAATTATGTAATTAATTATTTTTCTTAATGAATATCAACAACAACAACAACAAACCCAGTGTATTCCCACATAGTGGGGTTTGGAGAGGGAAGATGTACGCAGTCCATACCACTACCTCCGGAGAAGTAGAAAGACTGTTTTCTATAGACCCCGGCTCAAGACAAAGAATAATAAAAAAATCCGTAATAAAGAATGGAATAAGATGACATAACATAAATACAACACCCATAAGGAACAGTAAACAAAGAATAGTAAACAAATTTGTAATAAAACATGAAACAAGATGGCAAAACAAGAATAATACACCCACCAAGTAATGTCATATACAAATGACCCAAACTGGATCTAACCTTTTATCCTAATTCATGTCCTCCAGATCTTCCTATCTAGGGTCATGTTCTCAGTAAGCTGTAACTGTTTCATGTCCCGCCTAATCACCTCTCTCCAGTATTTCTTCGGCCTATCCCTACCCCGCCTAAAACCATCCAAAGAAAACCTCTCACAGCTACGAATCGGGGCATTCGTGCCCCTCCACATCACGTGTCCGAACCATCTCAATCGGACTTCCTGCATCTTGTCCTTCACCGAAGCCATTCCAACCTTCTCCCGGATAGTCTCATTCCGAACTCTATCACCCCTAGTAAGCCCACACATCCAACGCAGCATCCGCATTTTCACCACCTTCAATTTTTAAATGTGGGAGTTGTTGATTGACAAACACTCTACTCCATACAATATGGTCGGACGGACTGCCACTCTTTAGAATTTACCTTTAAACTTAGGCGGCACCTTCTTATCACATAGTACCCTCGAGGCGAGCTTCCACTTCATCCATCCCGTCCCAATACGGTGGGAGATATCCTCGTCAATCTCACCATTTCCCTGAATCATGGACCCGAAATACTTAAAACTATCTTTCTTATACACAACCTGGGAATCCAACCTTATATCAAGCTAAAACATGACAAGTAAAATCGAGCCAGGAAACAGAGCTCTATAAATTTCGATTATCTTCCCATCCTCGTCCAAACAAATCAAATATAAAAGATAAGAATTATGCAATCACCAGTCACAACCAACACAATTATTTGAATATACAAGTTAATTCATTATTGATAATATTCCTGATCCCACTTTCATGTATAGACAAAATTTACAATCAAACTTTATCTCAAAAAGTTCCAGTGATAAATTATTGATGTAACAAAATACATAACCAAGGAATAAAAGAACATTTAATTGATGAGAAATAATGATTGTGACCTCAATAATAATCTAATTAATTAGCACAACGCCCACCAAGCCATATTATTTATAATACAATTAATACAGCTAATAGTAGGTGCAATGTAGGCTGGCTCACAATTCGCACTTAAGTCAACCCCTTTAACTTACAATTTTTTTTTTATTCTCATATTCAAGTTGTCCAAAAGTTTTAATCAACAATTCATTATAAATGATCCAAAATTCTAAGTTAGGCGAATATAAATTTATTAAATTTTATATATTATATGTATAGTTCACCAAAAAAAAAAAAAGAAGTACAGGCAATCGTAATACAGTAGCATGACAAAATTTTAACTATCTAAATCATCAATAAATTAAGTTCGCCGATTATATTGTTGACTTCATGCAATAAACAAAAAAAAAAACATGATAACAAGACTAAATAAATTCCCTTGTTAATCCAACATAATCACATGATGTATTAATTCGTTTTGACTGAATGCATTGAGAAATTCATAAAATTTTCAGTAGATTTTATTTAGGTAGTTGAACATATAATAAAATATTTTTTTTAGATACTTTCGCCTCAAATTTTGAATATTCTTTCATATGTATCTCAAGCACTCATTATAATCACATAAAATATACCACTTCCTTTAATTATACTTTACAACTTATTGAGTCTATTGTGAATAATTAAAGAAAGTGATATATGTTTAGGTAAATAATTATTTACGCAATGAAAATTTGGAAACACGAGTAGAAATTTTAGCGAAAAATTCTTAACAAAAATACCTTATAGTGTATATTTAAATAATTAAATGTTTAATTGAAGTAGTTGCAAATGAAACTTATGTGTATTCAACTTCTATTTTTCCTATCATTGGTGAATTATGTAAATAAATATTTTGAAATATACTAAAATAAAAGGGAAGAAGAGAGAGACCTATAAATATAAGAGAATTTTATTTTCTTCTATTTTAACGTGTTTTTACAATATAGAATAAAATATCTTTTATAGGTAATAATATGTGAAAAAAATATACTATGTGAAAATACATTCACAAATTTTACACATCCAATAATATGTGTAGCTACAATAGTATAGTACATGAACATCTACCAATATTTACAATATGAATGTGGGTCAAATTAATATGATCCCTGTCCAAAAATGACACAAATAAATCATGGAAAAATGTTGGTCAAATATTTTTGACCGATAAATCCCTGCAAAGCTATATTTATGTTCATACGTGTCACCAGCTGTACCGTCATCCAGAAGGGCCGTCCTTCATTATTTCTCGCGCCAACCAAAATGCCTTTTTTCCTTTTTTGTTTCCAATCCAATAATAGAAGCCCCACCAATTAATTATCCAGCCACCATATACAATATATATATATATATCCTCCTCTAAAAATAACTAAACATTATGCTCCACTATATCCCCTTAATTACCAAATATATATATAACTCCATTAATCAAACAACATACATCTATCTATATCTCTTCCATTCTCTTCGCCAAAAAAATTACACCCCAATCCACAGATATAGGTGCAGTAGTTGAATTAAGGAACAATTTTGGAAGAGAGATAAGATATATAATGGATGTGTTTGAAAAGAGAGAAATGGCGGGCGAGAAAGCAAGAGAGGAGGAGGAGGAAGAGAGGTTGCTGTCGGAAGGGGTGACGGTGGTGGATTTTGATATGTTGTGTTCGACGGTGGCGAGGCAAGCGCAAAAGGGACAGTGGGTCAAGTTGGATTTGAATGGAGATGAAGATAATGTTGGTTATGGTGGTGTTTTGAGGATGTGGGAAGGTGAGCTCTTTTGTGATTCTCTTGAAGATCGTCGCATCGCTATTCAGTCCCTTTGGTAAACTTTTCTTCTTTTTTTTCTAGCTTTCCTGTTACTCCCTCTGTCCTAATATTTTTTTTTTGTGTTTGTGTGTTTACCTTTCGAGATTCAAACAAGTCATTCTTTCACCGGAATGTGTTCTAGAAAACTTAAAAGAATCCATCCCCAAATCAATGGTCAAAAAACATCTTTTTACTCTTGAAATTCAAATTGTGCTACATGATTTGAGACAGAGGAATTATTTCTTTCTTCTGCTTTTCCCCCATCATTTTCCTATGTGGGTTTTGATTCTAGACAATTTGGTTATGGTGTTGGTTAAATTCTTCTCACTTTTGATGTGTGTATTTTACCTTTCTTGGGTTTTATTAATTGAAGTTACTAGAAAATTCATAACTTTTTAGCTTCTAGTTTAGCCAACCCCAACTAATTTGATATTAAATTCCTGGTTGATTGATTAACCTTTATAGTTAAAATTTTCAATGGTTTTCTGTATAATACAGATTTCCAGATTTGGCGATAAAATATGTTTTTTTCTTTTTCATTTCCTTTTCTATTTTTGTTAGCCTCTGTTATGTAAGGGTCATCTTTTTGCGAAGGTGCAATTAATTTTAGCTGAAAGGGAACCATTATATACCCTTGTTTTGGGGAATTTTATTAGTCAGCAAAATTTGACTTATAGTTGAACTTCTTCTCCTTTCCTGGTAGAAGTTGAATGCTTTATTCATCGTCAAATAAATGGTTTTGATTATGTTGGTGATTTTAATTTTTGCTCATGTGTTGCAGCTGCCCCTGGTACAGATTTGGTAAGAATATGAAGCGTGCTGGTTTTGGTTCCTGCTTTCTCCAGGTCAATATTTTTTCGCATTTAAAATTCGTGTTAGTTGTTGACCTACCCGCCCCCTCATCTTTTAATTTGTTTCTGTTGTAGTGATTAGCTATGTCCTCTTTCAGCTATGTATTACTAGCTGGTAATCTATCTTAAATTGTTAATTTACCTGGTCAACATATATTGGCTAGAAATAGAAGGGTTCTAATGATTGTTCATTGTACGTATGTATGTTGAAAAAATTATGTTTCCCTCTGAATTTCATTACACAATGTCTGGTATAGATGTATAATTTGATGTGTTTTTGAAATGTTGGCGAGATTAGATTGGAACTGAAGAAAGTTTTCCTGCTTAGTTCTTTGTCATAGATTTGTCGGCTTTCCATAAAATACGTGTGGACTGAAAACAGTTCGTTGTACTGCTCTGCAGGGCTCTATCTATTTGATTCTCACTCTTGTTGCTCTCCTAAGCATGCTGGCATTCACCGTCACAAAGAAGCGCTGCTTTCTCTATATTGGTGGTGCTTTTATAATCTTTGTTGGATTATATATGGGTTATCACCGCACGAAAATGAGAAACAAGTTCAATATCAGAGTGAGTAAATTTAATCCTTATTTTACTTTTTTTGCTACTTCTCAGTTCTTCATGTTTGATCATATTCCTGGAGTTGTATCAGCTGTGTGAGAATTGATTAATTTATCGTGAAGGTTATGGTAGATTACCATAAAATATTGTGTTTAGAGGAAGTGGAAGTAGGCATGTATGAGAACACGAGAAGTTCTTTAAGAGTATGCCGGTACCTGATAGTCAATTACCATATTTGGTCCTCTGAAGAACAATCTTGTGATTGTGGTGTGGTATATATAGCTTGTTATCTTTCTCTAGTTTTAGTAATGATTTTTCTGCAGTCCAGTTTGCGCAAAAACTAATCCATCTTCATTTGTCTTCTTAAATCTACCTTCTTTATTGGTTTTCACGTTCTCATATCTTTTCTTGTATTTTGGGATACTTAAATGCTGATTAGTGGCACCATATTTGGAAGGACAATAGTATTTTACTTGCATCAATTATTGTTTTTCTTTAACTGTATGTTGTGATAACTCTTGCTATGTTTACACTTCTTCAGGGTGATAGTTCTTTGGATGATTGCATCTTCCATTTGACCTGTCCATGCTGCACGTTATCTCAGGTTCGTTCTATGATTTGCTTTTTTTTTTTCCCCTCATCCCTCAGTCCCTAGGAGAAGCTTAATGAATTAAGCAAATAGATTGACTCAGAAAAGCACAATCTAAGTCCATGGGGATTTGCAATTGGCATATTTTGCTTTATTATTTGGTTTTGATTTTTTGTTGTTCTATTGAACAGGAAGCTAGAACATTAGAGATGAACAACGTTCAAGACGGCATTTGGCATGGTAGAGGTGATACCATATGCATAGGAAGTTATTCTGAGCTTAACAAGACTCCATTGGAACTAAGTCCACCTGCTATTGTGTCAACAAAGTCCTGAACCATAAACTCTGCAGGGCTTAGGGCACAAGAAAGAACGAGAATTCACGTAGCTAATTAGCTAGAGTAGAGCTTCCCTTCACATTGTTCTCTCCCTTAAAAAGCCAAGCCTACAAGCGCGGTCCTGAATTAGCAACATCCTTTTTTCCAGAGAGGAAGAATTTCATTAAACTTGCCCATGCACACAAGGGGAGAATCCCGAATAGGTTATCACATGCAATGCTAAGGCACAGAATGCCTGCTGGTTTTAAGGAAGCAAGGCATTTTCCAGCATCAAAGCGGCAAAATGCTTCAGAAAGGCGTGCTTCCAATTCAAAAATGTATTGCGAATAGGAAACTTGTAAGCAATGTAGTATATGTAATATAGCAAATGCTTCCAAAAAGAAATGAGGGAGGCAAATGCGTATTAGTCACATAGTTGAAGTCCAGTTCTTCATAGAATAGAACAAGCTTTCATGTGTAAATATTCCATTCAGCCATAAAATGAAGAGATTTTACTTATCTCCTGAGAATGAATACTCTTCTTGATCCTACTTACTAGATCTCTTATTTGTTAATGTTGTGGTTCAGTTTACCAAATATGCTCTCCATTCTTGGTCTTTATTTTCTATACCTTTCTCTAATCATGACCATTGGTACAGGAGGTTTTAGAAAAGGAAATACCACTGCAAGATGTTAAATACTCGAAGTTGACTAATCAGTTTTTCCCCTGAAAGGCTACATATGTTTTCAGAATTAATTCTAAACTATTTATATAGTTAAATTGGTTGATCTTCAGTTTTCCCCCTGAAAGGCTACATAAGTTTTCAGAATTAATTCTAAACTATTTATATAGTTAAATTGGTTGATCTAAAAAAAAAAAACCAGGTCTTTCAAACATAAAATTGAACATTGCCTTTTAAGTAAGCTGATATAGTTATATCTTTAGCCATCGAACTTATGCCTAATGGGCCACAAATTATGGGCAAGACTTTAAAAAAGTTATGTTGCAAAAATATAAAACTATGCGAGCGAAAAAGTTATTTGATCTGAGCCCCACTTTTAAATGATACTATATCCTATTAACCGCTAAAAGATTATGAATATTGTATGCAGATTACAACTCAGTAGACTTCATGAGTTTCCCGCTGTTAGCCAGCTCCGGCACTCCACCAGCACCACCAACGCCAACGGCGGCGATTCCCCGGCCGCCGCCGTCACTAGCGCAAAGGGTCCACATCCCACCACATATATACAAACACCCAACAGCAATCCTCCTCGAGCTTTGCAATTCGATGAAAGAACTTCACCAAATTCTCCCTCAGATTATCAAGAATGGTCTATATAACGAACATCTTTTCGAAACAAAATTAGTTAGCTTATTCACCAAATATGGTAGCCTTAATGATGCCACCAAAGTGTTCGATTTTGCTAAGCTCAAAAATGAACCAATGTATCATACGATGCTTAAAGGCCATACCCATTACTCTTCTTTGGATTGTTCGTTGGGTTTTTACGCTCGTTTGAGATATGATAATGTAACGCCGGTGATATATAATTTTAACTATTTGTTAAAAGCTTGTGCGGATAATTTTGATGTTTTAAAGGGTAAGCAGGTACATGCACAGTTGATTCTTCATGGGTTTTCGGATAGTTTGTTTGCGATGACTAGTGTTGTGAATCTTTATGCGAAATGTGGGATGGTTGGTGATGCATATAAGATGTTTGATAGAATGCCTGAGAGAGATTTGGTTTGTTGGAATACTGTTAGTTCAGGATATGCACAAAACGGGATGCCAAAAAGGGCGTTGGAGTTGGTTGTGAGGATGCAGCAGGAGGAAGGGGGTAATAGGCCGGATTCGGTAACGGTTGTGTCCATTTTGCCTGCTTGTGCTGCGATTGGGTCCTTGCGAGTGGGGAAGTCGATTCATGGATATGTTTTTAGAAATGGTTTTGAGTCGCTTGTGAATGTCTTGACTGCTTTGGTGGATATGTATGCTAAATGTGGGTCAGTGGATATTGCTAGGTTGGTTTTTGATAGGATGGATTCTAAGACGGTTGTATCGTTGAATGCTATGATAGATGGATATGCACGGAATGGATATTATGATGAAGCTCTTATCATCTTTCGGAGAATGTTGGATGAAGGATACAAACCGACGAATGTGACTATTATGAGCACTTTACATGCGTGTGGTGAATCAAAGAATATTGAGCTTGGGCAATATGTTCACGAATTAGTCAACCAACTAGGTCTTGGTTCTAATGTTGCAGTTGTTAACTCGTTGATTTCAATGTATTGCAAGTGCCAAAGAGTGGATATTGCAGCCGAATTGTTCGAAAACCTGAAAGAGAGAACACTAGTCTCGTGGAATGCTATGATATTGGGCTATGCACAAAATGGATGTGTAATGGATGCATTAACTCATTTTTGTGAAATGCATCTGCAGAACATCAAACCCGACTCATTTACAATGGTAAGTGTTTCTACTGCTCTTGCTGAGTTATCAGTATTGCGCCAAGCTAAGTGGATACATGGATTTTCTGTAAGAACCTGTTTGGACAGGAATGTTTTTGTAGCCACTGCACTTGTTGACATGTATGCAAAATGTGGAGCAGTTCACACGGCAAGAAAGTTATTTGACATGATGGATGATAGGCATGTTACAACATGGAATGCCATGATAGATGGATATGGCACTCATGGATTTGGAAAGGAAGCTGTTGAATTGTTTGAGGAAATGCGGAAGGGGCATGTAAAGCCTAACGACATAACATTTCTCTGTGTCATCTCAGCTTGCAGCCACTCTGGCTTTGTAGAGAAGGGGCGCAATTATTTCGCGCTCATGCAGGAAGAATACTGCTTGGAGCCTTCAATGGACCATTATGGGGCAATGGTTGACCTAATTGGTCGCGCTGGTCGGCTGAGTGAGGCTTGGAACTTCATCGACAATATGCCTATCAGCCCTGGACTCAATGTCTATGGTGCAATGTTGGGAGCTTGCAAGATTCACAAAAACGTAGATTTAGGGGAGAAGGCAGCAGATAAGCTATTTGAGCTAGATCCCGATGATGGTGGATATCATGTTCTTCTTGCTAATATGTATGCCACGGCTTCAATGTGGAAAAAAGTTGCCAAAGTCAGAACTATGATGGAGAGAAAAGGCATTCAAAAGACACCTGGATGCAGTTTGGTTGATTTAAGAAACGAGGTCCACACATTCTACTCAGGAAGCACTAGCCATCCTCAGTCAGAGAAGATCTATGCTTACCTTGAGAAGTTGTTTGATAGGATTAAAGCTGCTGGATATATACCTGATACTGATTCAATTCACGATGTGGAAGACGATGTTCAGGAGCAATTGCTAAAGAGCCATAGTGAGAAGCTTGCTATTGCATTTGGGCTTTTAAATACAAGTGCGGGTACAACTATTCACATCAGGAAAAATCTCCGGGTTTGTGGTGACTGCCATACTGCAACAAAGTACATCTCGTTTGTCATGAAACGAGAAATTATTGTACGTGATATGCACCGTTTCCACCATTTTAAGGATGGAGCCTGTTCATGTGGAGATTACTGGTGATCTGAATAATAGATAACTCTTCCAAGTTGTTACCTCATGTTAATTTTGTATAACATTTTATAATCTGATATAAAAGAACAATAAGGATCCACCATATGTGGAACTAAGGTGGAGAGTCATGAATGAGATGGAATCATTTTCTCTAACTGGTTCAAGTCAGATAGGCGCCGTCATAGGTATTTAGCCCCTCAGACTCGGAAAGTAATACGAAAATAGCTAGTTATTGAATTGGGGAATCATCATATTCAACAATTTGTCCAGGTATTTCCTGCCTACCCACAAAAATTTACTTATCTTCTTTAGCTGTGGTTTAAATTTCCATGTGTATGAAACTTATGAGTTACTTAATATTTGATGTCTATTTTCTATGCACATAGATTTGTACTTTCACTTTGCTGAAATCTACACTAAAATAGTCCAAGCAAGTTAATCTGAAAAAGTTTGAGAGGAACTGCAAAAAAACAACAAAATTTAGCAGTTGCAGGTTGAGAAAATGAAAATTCCTTTCTTGAAAAATGAGCATTCATAATAGATGTTCCCTTCGTAAAGACATGCATTGATATTTTCCCCTATAAATTTCTAGCATTTCCAGGTCAAGAATATGTGTGCTTTAGTCTTCATTTTTTGAAACCCAAGATTAAGCACAGTAGGTAACTGAGCAATAAGGAGCGGATATTTAATATGAAAACCTCTGGAGCTCATTATGTATGGTGCTTTTAGCACTTATAATTGTGTTCTTATTTGTTAGTTGTCATCCGGCGGAAGTAAGTTTTCAGAAGCTAAAATGACAAAACAGTGACAATGCTTCTGTGAATAATGCTGTGGCATTTTAAGTATCTGGAAAAGATGCTGACGATCAAATCCTTCATTCTTGTGCACTTTCACTTCCTTTCATCAGTTTCCATCATTCTTTAGTTTTGATAAGTTTGAATGCTGTAAGTTGCGACATTTGATAGTAGTGGATTAATACATAAACTGCGGTAATATCATGACTTGAATTATGTTGCCATGGGTAGACATTAACATCCATATCATTACCTAGACCGAAAGAAAAATTATTGGCCTCCTTGAATCGGAGATCTATGGTGAAATTTACAGAAATGTGCACTCTCAAAAAGGAATTACGAAGTTCAAAGATCTGGGCCTTGTCGGTATCACATAATAAGCGAGCTAAGAATTTTATAGGGCTTTCACAAGCAGTAAATCTTTGATCCGTTAATATGCAAATTAGATGCATATTTTTTCTCTCTGCCTATTATGTATCACAGACTGCATTAGTACTTACTCCTTCTAATCCCCTTAAAAAGAATCTACACTACATGATATTACACTTCTACATTAACATGAGAAGGTTTCAAAGTTATAGGTTTCTTTTTTCCTAGGCATGGTTATCTGTAAGTAAATTAAATCTGTAAGTAAATTAAGTGTCAGATTTTCTTGATTTCAGATTGTCAACAGTTGCGTTCTACCTGGAAGAACTGACAATGAAAAGTAGTATACTTGGTTCAAGGAACACCTGATTAACACAATGATACTATTGCACTCTATGCAACAAGTTGAATATCACTTCTGAACACTATCTCACTTCCCAATATTTGGAAATTGAAAGAGAGAAGATACCTGTAAACTTTGCTGCTTTCCAATGAAGGTAACCCTTATCACAAGAAAGGTTCAATGTGGAAGACTGGCAAATTCAATTGATATTTAGCATTATGCCATATAAAGAGCCCTTAATTGCACATATCATATTAGCGACTTATTTCAGATATTCTAGTGGTGCAAAATAAGTAATGGGTAGGGAAGCGCCCCAAGTATCTGCAATCCTGTAAGCTTTTACCAGTGCCTGGTAGCTGACGCTGTCTTTTGTATTGGTCTTGTAGTAGTCAAGTGTAACAGAGGAGCAGCAAAGCTGAAAGAGTAGCTATATGCAGAAAGGTTTTGAAATGGTAGATCATGAGTTTCAGAAAATAAGAAGCCCTGGGATCGCTTTAAGTGTAGAGAATGATTTTGTAACCTCTGTAAAGGCAATATGTTACTGTGGACGTGAATCATTTGGGTTGAGGCTGTTGGGTGTTGACCCATAGGCATGCTTAATTTTGTAACTTGTAATTTTTACTGTATGTGAGGAGTGGTTGCAAATTACAGCGATTGAGAAACGGAAAACGCTGGAACAGAAGAAAAATGGACTTTTATTTCTATTGAATTCCGTTTGTAAAGAACTAACCTACTTCTAAATTGGACTATAGAAAGTGGTTGTTGCATGACATGTGCACCTCCAGAGGGAGAAGAAGAGGAAAAATGCTAACATCAGTAATTTAGTTCCCCCTCCATAAAAAAAAAATGAAAAGAACAATCTCGAGCTGTTACTTTCAAAGAAGTTAATGACACGTCTCTTTGTCCCACACTCAAAACAACTTGCTAAAATCTGCTTAATAATAACGTTTCCTCTCTCTAAGCCCCACTCAAACCTTTTCGTAATTCATCAGTCTTAGCCCCATTGGTAACTGACAAAAAGAAATACAGTCAATTATTCCCATGCGCCGCTTCTCTTCTACCAGTGACTGACTGCACATTGAACTGGAAATTTGTGTAACTATTCAGCTCCAAAGTACTTCCATCTTTGTTCACCCCCTCTCAACGCCACCCTCAGTTACAAGTAAAATCATCTATCTTTTCACTAAAAATGGGAGTTCAAACCATTAAAGAACAAGATGAAGATTTTTTGGTCTGTTCACAGATTACATCGACACAAGTAACTTCCTGAAGTTCTTTACAGCCTTTTTGTCCATAAAGAGATTGAATAGTACATAACTCGCTTTAGCCAAATGGAACATACTATCGACATTTCGAAGCACAAAGTGGAACCTAAAGAGATTGTGCATCTAATCGTTGCAAACTTTAATGTAGAGTTCAATTCATTTTAAAGGTCTCCACTTTTTAGCTATTGACATATCTGTTCCCACTCCGACAAAAATATGCACGAGGCAACAAAATCATCAATGAAAACAAAGCAGGGAGGCTGATATGCAGTCTTACTATCTTAGCACCACTGAACCTGAGAAATCTGGAACGTGTGATCATCCCTTAAATCGCTCAATCTCTGCTTGTTGATGTTGTCCCTATCCTGATTTGTGGGAGTCTCGCATTGAGAGCTTGTACGCTCGCACTCAAGAACACTTTGTGGCGTCAACATACTACAAGGCTCTGAACCGACTGTGGACTCCCGCCCTTCTATCAGCATTTCCCGCATTACAGCCAAAGCATTCATAAGTTCCTCCTAATATTGCAGTATGATTCCGCAGTTAGAATTGCAAATAAAAGAAGAAAGTACTACTAACACAGACGGAGAAGATATCATACATATTATACAAGAATAACAACCTTTGGAGTACCTTTTTGGTCTTAATTATTTAGAATAACAATTCACTACTTATTTATTTTCGAAATTACGCCTAAAGTAATGTATTACTATAAAGTAACTGGAATATTAGAAAAAGTCGGTCAAAAAAAGATGAAGGAAGCACCTTATTTAAAGAAGACTTACTTTATTTAAGTATTGGCATTCTGAAATTGCAGCTAAGCAAGAAGAAAATTGCAAGGGAATCAACTCATCAGCTGCACACAGTAGTGCCGATACTGCTATTACTGATGGTTTGTACTCAAAAAGCTTAATTTCTGCAATAATTTTGCAAGTATGGCGGGCGGCATTAATCAAATGTTAGATAGCCTTAATTATCTAACTAGTATTAACAAAATTTTGAAATTACTGGAGAATTAACAATACCGCATTGAGTACTGAAGATGATATCTGAAGCTCGTTGTTTAAGAGACTGAGTCAGAGACGAGTCACCGAGTTGAAAAACCGAGGTGAATAAATGCAGAAACGAGAAAGGCGTGATGGATCTTAGTCGCCATTTGAGTGCATCGAGAATCAGCAGTTCCATGCGGTGAATTGATTGAGCGTCAAAAATTATACCTACATCTCTCTGTTACAGTTTTCTAACCAAGTCATATTGAATACAATTTTTCGCAATGGTGAGAAATTGAGATGAAATTTCACTGTAACAATATTGACTTACAGATTACCTGAATATCGGACAGTGATAAATCGACGTTCCTCATTTTTGCAGCAAGCGAAAGACTAGCAATGACGAGAATCCGTACCATCCATGGCTTATTCTCCTGATGAAGTAAGTTTTATACAATTCTCATAAGATTTTCAACAATTTCATTACACCTCTGTATATAAATAGATGAAATCATGAAATGAAGACCGTTTACCATAACTGCTTGTTCAGAAAGAAAACGATCGATGTAATTGCCGGCGAGGTATGCTGTATAGCCATCAAATTTGTAAGAACTTTGTGCCTACAAAAATCACACGTACAGTTAACTGCAGATTAATATACTATTGATATAGTTTTTGAACATTTACTTAAACGCAGTTCAATGAAAGAGAAAAATACAAAACCGAGTATGACAAAAGCAGTGTGAAGTGTTTACTTGAGAAATGAGAGAGAGAGAGTGACGGCGAAGAGAAAAGCGAACATCGGTGGATTCGAAGCCGATAAACGACGGCGTGTGATCGGATTCAGCGGCGAAAAGAGCTGATACGGCGGCGTCGAAGCCTGTTAATGAATTCTCTAGATCGAATTCCATTTTCCTTTTGTTAATCCTTTCAACTTTAGTACTACTGTACTAGTAATGAATTTAAGAGGCAATAAAGTGAAAGGTGAAAGTGAGAGCGACTCAACTTGTTGAATTTTGTTCAGTCAGAATGAGTGAAAACAGAGCACTTTGCTTTCTGAGCTACTGCAACAGAGAGGAAAAAGATAAAAGAAGAAAACTGTTAATAAGAGCATTTTCCTAACCTTCGTATGTATAGGCTCCCAAGGAAAGTTAGGTACAACTATTGCTGTACATAGTACAAGTCTTTTTTTTAATTTTTTTTTTAAAAAAATTTGTGGATCAACATACACATTTTTTTAAAATTTTTATACCTTTCTTGGGGAGGTGTAGAAGGATGAGAAAAGTCGGGTGAGAATTGAATTAAAGTCTGTTTCGCTTATTTGGAGGACTTAGATTAATTGAGACAACAAAGTAATTTAATCTTAAGATTGAAGCATGTTATATATAGAGAGATAGAGAAAAAGATAACTTTTATTTTCAAATTATGATCGTCTATTGGAAAATTTTAATTTGGAGGGGGGAAACAATTGATACAGAATAAAAAGGCTGTAGTGAAATTGAAGGAGTAAATTAAATTATGGTATTTGACATATACATACGACACTCAAATAGAATTGACATGTTATAATTCAAATATTTGATCAGTTATACACTAATAACTTACAACACACCTTAAAAAATAATAAATTACCATTTACCATTTGAATATAATTAATTGAATGATTTGAAAAATGTATTGAATAATGACTATTATAACTATTTGATATCTCATTTTTGGTATATATTTTTTTTAGTATGGTAAACAAATATGGTTGAAGGGTGGAATAAGGTTTAAAGAGACGGGATTCAACAGCCATAAATCTCTCCAATCTTTCCTCTTTCATTCCATCCATGTCTCTTCTCCATCTCTCTCTATTTTTTATTCCATCTCCTTAAGTCTCTCTAACTAAAAAGCATATTCCATTATATTGATATTCATTTCAGTTCAAATTATGATAATGCATATCCATTTAGTTATATATATGATAGACTTAATGATATACATTGCATGTTTAGTGGCATAATGATATACCTAATGATATACATTGCATGTTTAGTGGCATAATGTGTCTCAAATAAATGAGTTCTATACATAATTATATATTTCAACATATATATATATATATATCATTTCAACTATACATGCTAATAATAATGTGTGTACATATTATGTACACAATCCTTCTGTCAGTAAACTTGGAGAAAAAACATGTATCAAAAAATCCCATGTATTCATTCACCTTTCAAGAATTTCTTTAAGCTAACTTAACTCTCAGATAAGGCATGCATGGAATTAAATGGGGAGTGCTCAATCTCTACAGTTCTCTCTCTCTCTCTCTCTCTCACTTTTGAACAATTTATATTATCTGTCGAAAATAAAATCTGACATTACAAGCATAAAGACTAATTTAAATATAAGCTACTGCTAGCAATTCGATGCGTAAAGATAACTATAATTCTTCTATAATGTCTGATTACCGTATTGAATACAACTTGTGGCCAAAGTATAGCTAATTGGAGAGAGATTCAGGAGAAGATTTGAGAAATAGAAAAGGAATTTTAGATATAAATCTTATAGTCTGAAATGTATGCATTGACTATAAGGTGTCAATGTTTTAAACTTAGGTTATTTTGTGACATTTAATGAGGATCCTTATCGTACTGTCCTAGATTTTTAGTTAAATTAAGTTTATTAAACAATTTAAACCCCATAGTAGGGGATGTAATTGTTTTAGAACTTGTTTTATGGTGAAGTTGTTGCCTTGGTTGTTAGATGAAGATCTACTTTTAAGAGCTGGAGTGTCCTTTACATCTGTTAAAGATGTCAGTAATTCCCTCATTTTACACATTGTTAGCACTATATATATATTGACTTACGATAGGCATGTAAATCATTTTATAGTTTCATTATCATGTGATCAAATTCAGAATAATTATTAGTGTCCCTTTGATATATACTTCTTTTTGAATTATAGAAAATATCATTTAAATGTTTCTTTTGCGGATAGGAAATCATATCTTATCGTTTATATGTTGTATACTAAATACAGTAGTTTTTGTTTGACTTGGTACATAAATTATTTCGAAAGTTATACTCAATACTATAGTAAATAGTTATAGTTTTTCTCATTCATTCACTCTAAAGTACTACATACTGTGATTATCCTTTAGGTGGAAAACTTAGCCTTATGGTCACCGCAGTGGTTGCTGTTAGGCATTGTAATTAGTCTTTGGAGAACACACAAGAAAGTACTTCATGTGCAAAAGTAGTTCTCAGTTTTGACACAAGTTTGTATACAATATTTGGTTTGCCATATACTAAAACTTTTGCATCAGACATATAATTTTACATAACTATAATACTACAATATTTAGTTTTCAATGTACAACTTTGCTTAACTTATGTGACATTTGATTTTCAATATTGAGTTACGTACTAATTATTTTATGAGGGCCGCGATAGAACAAAGTAATAAGAATAGTAACATCTAGATATCCTGTTCAAGTAGGAGCATCTTATATTATTAGGCACGATCTAGCATTTTCAATATATATTAATATCCACACCCTAACAATCCTTATACTATAATATATAATTGCCTAACTAGATTGTAAACCAAATGACCATCTACATTTAATTTTTCTTTACCTATAAAATTACTTAAAATTTACTAGAGAAAGAAAGAGGATAAGTAACTCGTTACAACAAATAACACATACTAATAATTGTAAATTTTCATTGTCAGTGTATATATCTTTAAAAAGGAAAGAAAATTATAGGTGAATGAAAGGAGAATTGGAATGTGTGGTCCTATATATATATATATATATATGTAGGAAACCATTTGTTAAAAGATTAAGGAGATGAAGAAAGAAAAGAGCAGAGTCTCACATTTGGAATGTATCTTATCTGAAATATAGAATATAGCAAAGTGATAACAGAAAAGAAAGTAGTGGTAATGGCACTAATGGAGTACAATGTGTGCAGTGTACATACTTGTCGTTGCTTCTCTATTTCTTTCAGTCTTTAAAGAACAAGGATGCCCACCTGCTTTCATTTACTTTCACATATAAAAAAAAAAAAAATACTAGTCATGTTTTATATTTGGACTCAATCAATTTAATGCTGCTTTGTATTGTTCTCTCCTCACTTACTGCCTTTCTACTAATACCTCCTCTTTTTTTTGCAGAGCTTTCACATGTTCTGCTCTGCAGTCTCTCATTTTATAAAGGGAAAAGGTTGGAAAATATCTCTCCTTCCATATATCAGTTAAATTTGTCGCTAGTTATACTACCTTGTCGATTTTAATCTTATGAAACTAAGCAAAACTCAAAGTACTAAGAGTTATTATCTTATAAACTCATTTTTCTTCTTGACTCCAATTTTCTCAATAAAAAAATTAACTTTATGAGATAACTGCAGTGCAATTAGTCAGTGGCGGAGCCAGGATATTCACTAAGGGGTTCATAAGTGAACATACAAACTAACCGAAGGGGGTTCAACATCTAATATATATACATAAAAAATAATTTCAACCATGCATATATAACATAATTTTTCGCCGAAGAGGATTCCCCTCGGCAAAGGGTAGCAATCCGCCCCTGCAATTAGCTACACAAACCTATTAACTCTTCCCAAGGGTTAGCTGGTCAATTCACAAAAGTTGGGAGAATGGGACTTCGATTATAGGTTAGATCCTTCACCAAATGAACTATATTTAGTAATTGAGAAAGGGTCAAAACTATTCTTGAACTATCTGAAATGAAGATAATAATATCTTTCGTGCAGAGGAATAATTTTTACTCCATTTCAGATAGTTCAGGATAGTTTTAGCCCTTTTTCCGAAAATGAGATCCTGATGTGGACTGGACAGGTAAATTTTTTTCCACGTGGCGTGCATGGTGGCATTCTGTTAAAGTGATGGGTATTTTGGTACCAAAAAACAAACATAAGAGTATTTTTGAGCCAAAAAATAAAGAGAGGTATTTTGCTCCTTTTAGAATAGTTTAGGCATAGTTCTGACCTTTTTTCGTTTAGTAGTTAAGTAGAAGGTGAAAAGGCGTAACCCTTATCCCCGAGCGTCTAAGGTCGCAAGTGATTCAAAAGATCGACTCCAGGTGAATTTCTCAATAATGAAAGCAAATCTCATTGAGCATGCGAAGACATGAGAGAATTGTTTTACCAGATAGGCTGATTCAAGCTAGGTATTGCCATGGCCCATGACATAAGTATTTTTGAGGTATATTTTCCAAACATTGCAGAAGAAACAGTAAGGACATTCACATGATTCTTGGTTGGAGTGGGTCATCTTGACACAGGCCCCATTTTCTTGGAACATCTATCCCTGATTGAATAACACATAACCAAACATTTTATATACAACATCCCTACAATAGTACTCCTATTTTACAATATAGTTTAATTTCTTTTATGCATGTGTGACACACGTGAGTACAATCAATATATACCTTTATTCATTTCAATTTTCAGAGTATTTAATCATGAACTTGGAAAATACTATATTCAGGGAAGGCAGACAGGTTGATCCTACACGGCAGCTATTTATATGGACTAGGATTTTTATAGTATTATAGCTGCAAAATTAATATAGCTAGTTCATATATTATATTTGGAAAGATATAATAGAATTCACTACAGAAAAATTAATGGATCTGCTACTAATTTGTTTGATATATACAAGAAGCCAAGAAGAGCTAGTTGTTAACCTCGAAGAAAATCGAAGTACATGTCGGTTTCTTTAATGTAATGATAATATAATCCAAAGAATATGGTTGCTCTTTCTTTATCATGACAGGGTGAAACCTCTGTTTATGTCCTGGTACATATAAAATAATAAGATTATATTCATAATTTGTATTCACATCTCATAAAATACTTGTTTTATATTTCGATTAATTCAATTCGCAAGGTCCATAAAATATAGGAGTGCTTAATAAGAACCCAAACTCGAATACGAGATCTTTATGATTTCAGGACGGACTTACATTCATTTGTGGGGTGTTCTAACACCCACTAAACTCAATGCGGAATAGGTAAATTACATAAAAAATTTATGAAAATAGATACATAATATATAAAAGCCCCCACATAAACAAAAAGTTGGTTGGATGAACATTTTTTTAAGGAAGAAACAAAAAAAACAAAAAAAGTTGGTTGGGTGCATTGATATTTAGGTTGATTTTAAGGTTCTCCATTAGAAGGGATGCCCTGAGTTCAAACCTCATTTGAGGTAAATTTCTATTTTTTCTTAAATCCTGGGTCATCGCTGTGTGAAATCTTATTTGCTCCACCACAACCTTGATGATAACGTTCTTAAATTTGTTTGCTTTAAACTCCAAAACCATTGAGGAAAGCATAATTAACCGTGCTTAGTGGGGGTAAGGTTCTCAATTTAACACACTGCACACACCATCAATTGTTGATTATAGAAAGCCAATTTTACTACTTAGAGTAAACCACAGGCATCAATATTAATTGATAAAATTGATGCATGACTAAACTCTTACTGATTTATTACTGATTGAACTTCTATAAAGTAATAAAAAATCACTCGTTTCAATTTAAAAGAGCATTCCATAATAATAATTTATTCATACATTTAACTCTTTTATTTTTTTGGTTCTCTGCTACGATTCCCTCCTTTTCTTTTATTGATCGAAGAGAAAGCAGAAAGTCCCTCTTATATTCCCAACTTTTTTCTGCCAATACATCTTTTGCTTTCTTAGTATCATTTTTATTTTGTTGCTGACCTCCATCGTACTTCTTAATGTCTCTTTCTCAATTTGTTTTTCCGGAATTATATTAGTTATACTGATTCAACAATCTAGATCTGATAATGATGGGATTCAAAATGTATAAGTTGGACATAATAAATAAGATAGAGATAAAATTAAAGGAATAGCAAATAAAGAAAAAATAAATAAATTAGGGAACATAGAAATTATACGAAAGATCAATCCAACAATTAAATATAGTATTTCATTTATGTGATATTTTAGGGAGGATAGCATTTTTGGAAAGGGATGACGTTCAATTCTTCTCCATAACTTTACTTTGATATTTCGACCTTTTATTCTTCACTATGGTACACATCGAATACTGAATTGAAATTAGTTCAATAAGGTTTCGATCGATATTTCTAATTTGATTCGGTTCTTCAATATGAACGTGATAGACTCACTAATTTTTTTACTTGTAAAGCTATTTTCTGTTTTTATTTTTAGAAAAGTGATCTTGCTTAATATTTGAATGCAACTATCTCTTCATTAACTATATTTCCTTACTGAATTATTAATTGAGGACGTATAATATAAGAATAATAAATAATGAGAAAACTGGAAAATTGAAAATAAAGAATCCGTAAATTGAGCAGCAACGATGAGCTACTGGCCCTTGGGCAAAATCCTAAACCACCAAGCAATTGAGCACTCCAGGCTTCAATTAGCAGCAACTTATATGAATAAGCTGTGTATTATGACTAATTCTTAGAGAACTTCTGCATTGTCGCTGCCGGTCATAAGTTTAGAGAACTTTTATATTATTCGGCATAAGCTCAGTACTTCGGTAGTAATAAGTTATGCCTCTTACAATATAATTTTATTGGTTCTGGAATGATTTCATGTCTCTAAAGACCTAGGTTACTAGGAATTCAATGGTGTAACTTGCGATATACTATTATAATATAAAAATAGAAACTTATAATTACGAGTTCTTTTTTGTTTTTTGGGTGTCACTTTTTTGTTACTTAAAGTATTGATGAGCAAAAATTAAAAATCAGAAATTTAAAAGACAAAAAGTGAATATCATTTCAAAATAAGGACATTTGTGCAAATAACACCCTTATTATTCCATGGTCTACCTACCAAGTTTGGGCTATTCTTGTGGGCTTTCATAAAGTTCCAGTGGTCTAAACATGGCTAACTATCTAGAAAGCCCAATCTGAATACAAATAGGAAAAACAACATAAATTTCGACAGTTTGAAGTTTAATTGCAAAAAACTCTGATATTTACATAATTACTGGTCTATCAAGAAAAATTATTAGTTCCCGATACATCCAACGAAGACAAATTTTTTTCTTTGTAAAGATATATAATTAACTCCCGATATATTTTTTCATATATGGGGTCTATTGAGATACATAATTAACTCCCGATACCTCCAACGAAAATACATAATTAGTTAGAATTTTTGTAATTACTTAATAAGGATAAAAATTTATATAAATATGATAAATTAAGGTGTATGTTTATGTTATTTTTCCATACAAGCAAACAAATGTTATGCGGATTGATACCCTAAAGACATGAGGCATTTTCCGCTAAAATATTTTCTATTTCATTCAAGCTAGAGCTTGTGATTAAGGCACAGAAATTCCAACAACCCCATGATATTGCTCCATACAAAAATATTTCATATTCCAAAGTTGGAAATCGAGATTTTTGGTAAAAGGAAGGGGATCTCAATTACAGTACAACACTCATGATTCTCACATAATTAATGTTAAAAATTATTGAGGCCTAACATTTGCACTATAAAACATAGTAAGATTTTGATAATTTTTTCGTGGATTCATGGCTACCCCTATAGAACTTTACGATTTAGTTACGAGTACCTTCATTCAATCTACTCAGGTTAGTTAGTGATTTTGTGGAAAAAGATGATCAATGCTTGGAAAGTATGAATGTTTGGACCCTTGGAAGCTTTTATGCTTCCACTTCTAACTTCTGTTACTTGTAAGTCTTTGATGCCTAATACAAAATGCAGAAATAGCATCTTAATGAGAAAAAAAAGAAGGTGTCAAATAGATTACCAAACATCTTAATGAAAATGAAGCAACACGAGTTATATCTATAAGCTTGCCCTTGCTCTTATCAACAAAATATGAGTCTTAATTTTACTCTTTGACCATAAAGTTGCCCCCATAATTGTACAAAAGTTCGAATGCGTAAATGATTTCTTTTGACAATTTCCTCATTGTTACTTTTTCTCCCACTATTATTGTAACCCCACTAGCTTTATGCTTAAATCAAATTCCAAAAAATAATTACGAGTCCATATTATAAATCGTTATTTCAGTAAAGCACTTTACAAAAATCATACCAAAACCTTTCTAAACTTAATCATACCAAGAAACAGTGCTTAAATGCTTTTACAACTTGCTTTTTTACTAATCAAATACTCCTTTTAAATCACACATATTGGAGGGTAGATTTATCAATTGCAGCTTATTTACCATACACTAATCATTGCATCAAATAAAACAAAATGCTTAGCACAAAAAGTAGCACACCAAATATATGATTCTCAATCAAACCTTCATTGAGAGACCCGACCCGTTTTCCCATCAGCTCCGGATCCCTGCATTTCTTCGCTAACTGAACCTCCAGAACCCGGAACAGCTCCTGATGAAGTCCTAACTCCGTAGTACATTGCCTGATTCGTACCTTCTGTAACGACCCTCGTAGTACCCGAAAATTCATTCGGGTCGACGCTCATTACGGGTCTTAATCCACTGTATACTTGGCCCATACTTGAAATGGGTGGATACCCGATTGGTAACTGATTCGGAGGAACCGGAAAAGGATGAACATATGGAGACCTTAATGGAACGGATTGGACCGGGATGTTTCCGGGTTGAACCGGACCCGGTACATAGTAAACGGGTATGGTTTGAACCGGTGTTGCTGGGTAATGCCATAGTGGACTACTCGGATAACTTTGTGGTTGCTGTTGAACCGTCTTTTCGCCTGCTTCAGTAGTGACATTAGCAACCGGAGTTTCTCTGGATTCAGCTACCGGATTTGGCTTATCGAGCTTCGTTTTAACTGGTGGAAGATTAGGCATTACTGTCATAGCTGCTGTAGGTGCCATTGATGATGATGATATAGAGCAATATGCAGAAGAAACAATAGGTGGAGCAGGTGAACCCGGCTCCGAAAGGTTCCTGTTCTTCACGAATTTTGATTCACGAAGCGGTTCATCAGAATTGTCCAACCCGAATAAGTAATCCGGAACTTCAGAAACAATTGACGATACTTCGGATCGTCCACGCTCCAGACCCGTACCCGTACCCGTACCCGCACCGGCTCCTCCATTGAGAGCATCGACAAACCATTGCTCTCGCTTAGACGAACCGTCAAGTATGGAGCTAATAGTACTAGCTCTCGAACCAGAATCATTAGCGAAAAGGAAAAGCCGAAGCCGAGCCGTTTTCAAATTCTGCGTGAGCCGATCATACTCTTCCATCATATGCTCCAAATCTTCATCAGTGGTAACGGTTATCAAAGCATCCAGGTCCTCGTTAGGGAGCTGGTACTTGATGTAAATGTTTGGATTTCCGGAGAGTTTAGAGAGTTTTCCGAGGAGAGCTGAGAAGGTAGTGTGGCGGTTGACTGCAACGATTCGAGTATCGCCGCCGACGTAGCGGAGTTGATTGTCGTGTGGCCTGAGCATAATTTTGCCACCGAAGCTGCACATGAAACGGGCACGTGGCTGTAGAGCGGTGTTGTCATTGTACATGTGGTGGTGATGGTGGTGCTCCGACCGAGGCGTGGAGGCTACTGAATCGCCGTTGCCGGAGTCGAACTCCGGTGGCGCGTGAAGAGAACCACTCATCGCTCGCTGCAAATGGAAATGAAAGAGAGTGTAAAGTTTGTTACGTACTGTTACAGGTGCTGTTACATTGAAGTTGTAATTGTAGCCTTAACAAAAATTATAAAGAAAAAAGAAAAATAAACTCGAAATTGTGAATAATTTGTACTGGACTTGACAAAAATTCTGTCATGTTTAAATAAGAATTGAATTGCAACCTTTTTTTTTCTAAAAACAATTTATCCACCATAACAGTTAATTATGTTAGTACTATTATTTTCTTTTATAACAATGGTATTCGATATCAAGTAATGGACAGATAGGGATGTATGATAATCACTTAGGGTCGTTTGGTGTGAGGTATAAATAATAATAATCCTTAAAATAAAATATAGAATTATTTTATCTTATGTTTGACTGAAGTTATTAGTTTGTCTCACGATTATTTATTTCACCATTTGCATCATAGTGGCGGGATAAGTTATCCCATATACGTGATGGAAAAACTAATCCCCAAATAACTAATCTCGAAAATAATCATGTCGGGATAAATCTTTCCCAACCAAACAACTTCTAATAGTACACGTTAACTAATGCATAAATTATTTTTTTCAATACACTCTAAAAAACAACCCCTTAATGTTTTTATCTACGCTTGCATTTGAACCATCCGACCACAGAATTATGAATTGTTATATGCCAATTTAAATTGATTATGGGTGTGTTTGGTATGATGAAAAATGTTTTCCTATTTTTTCTTGTTTGATTGTAGTAAAATATTGAGAAAACATTTTCCAAAATAACTCATTTTTCTTTATTTGAGGGAAAATGACTTTCCTCATGGACCAAGGAAAGTCATTTTAGGATGTCATTTTTCGAAAAATGACAAATGTGACATGCCCCCACCCCAACAACACTCATATTCACATGACTCAAATAATTCACATTTCTCAAAAATTTACATTATTCGAAAATATTTTTCACTGTTTGAAATAAAAAATAGCGAAACTTGAATTTTTTTCTTTTTCAATGTTCGTTGAATGTATTGTTATTTTCATATGCATAAAGGAAGACTTACCTATATTACTTTGTTAATTGCATATTTCATTTTGTTATCGGTGTAACTTGTTTCACAAGATTGAATTAGCTTGTCGTTCCGTTATATTTCTATTGTTTGTAGTATCTTGAGATTGTCCGGACAAAATGTTGAAAAGTATCTCCTATATTTGCTAATTAATAGTTTCTTAAATTTAGTGATTGTAATATTTTAGTATTCGATATTAATATTATTTGTTATGCTTAAATTAGTTCTTACAAATTGTTGAGTTGCTAGACACTGATATACTAGTTAAAAGTTAGTAGTATTTTCTTAAAAAAAAATTTCACTCACCAATCAAACACCAAAAAATATTTTCTACTCACCAAACCTAACACCATAAAATATTTTTCAAAAAATATTTTTCACTCACCAACCAAACATGAGAAAATAAGTAGAAAATCAACTTATTTTTCAGAAAAATATTTCCCAAGAAACATTTTCCATTTAAAATATTTTTCATCATACCAAACACACCCTATGTGAAAAATATATGCATTATAAGCGTAAATTTAAATTCAAATAGTAGTATATGTTTCCATAAAGTTGAATGATGACTAATGAGTCACCATCCTCAACAAATCTCTCCGTAGATTAGTAGCTATTTTAATAAAGGTCAAACCCATTGATAAGACCTCAAAATTATTTTGAAAATTTATTTAGATCTTTAAACTAAGACTTATACCTATCAGACATTTCAAGTGCTAAAATTGATATCTATCAGACACAAAATGTTGATTTGGTAAGGAGAGTACACTCTCCTTAGGCACGTGAATAGTAGAATAAAAAAATATTTTACTTTTTTTTATTAAAAAAATTATATGTAAATTATTTTATTAACATAATTTTTAATTTTTATAATTTTTAACTAAGAAAGAAAAAAAAAAAACACCCCCATCCCCTTCCCCATTCATCGTCGTCTTCATCAATCCCCAACCCCATTCATCTTCGTCTTCATCAACCCCCTCCCCCCAACCAAATAGTCGTCACCCTCCAACCCTATTCATCGTCGTCTTCATCAACCCCCAGATCGTCGTCAACTGCCAACCCCCCTCCCCTTCCTGTCATCATCATCTCCTTCTCCATATTTGAAACACAAATAATTTATACCTAATCTTGCACATTTAGGTAAAAATTGAAGGATAGTGGTTCTGCAATTCTTTAAGCATCTACTAAAAAATTTCATTGTAATGGAAAACAAGAATGGAGAAATAAATTACAATTAACAATTTTTAATTTAAAAAAAATAGTGAAAGAGTTGTTCATCATGAACATAGAATTGTTCATTGTTCATCGTGATCTGTTCATCATGAATCTCCAGTTGTTCATTGTTCGTATCGAAATTGAATGAGCTGCATCACATTTCTAGATTTCGCAGCTATGACTTGGATAAAGTTCTCAATGAACACAGAATTGTTTGCTGTTCTTTTTGTCAAGTTTTGATTAGGATTTTGTTGGATTTACGGAATACTTGTAGAGGATGAATATTATAGTATTAATGTCGTTGTTTGTATTCGCGCGGCAGAAATATAGAAGCAATTCTAATAGTGCTATGGAGTTGTTATGTGTGTGTGTTGTTGATGTTATTAATGGAGTTGCTCTGTGTGTGTTTTGTGTTGCTAATGTTGTTAATGGAGTTGTTGTGTGTGTGTGTGTCGTTGATGTTGTTAATGGAGTTTCTCTGTGTGTGTGTGTGTGAAGACGACTGGGGAGAGGTGGGTGGGGTGAAGAAGACGACTGGGTGGGTGAGGGATGTTTTTTTTTATTTTAATTAATAAATTATTAATAAATGATACTAAATAAATGGAAAATGGACAAATCAACATTTCCACAAAAAATTATTTTTTTGCCAAGTGTTTTTTTTTTAATTGGTCGTTTTTTCCACATCGGCGCTTAGCTTTTAGCTGATAGGGAAAAATATGTCCAATTGGAACAAAATTTGAGGGGTTTAGGGATTTGATAGTACAAGTCTTAGTTTAGGTACCTAAGTGAATTTTCGGGACAAATTTGAGGTCTTATCGATGGGTTTGACCTTTAATAAACCACTGCACTAATCAAAATTAGTTGAGAGCTGAAAGCTTCATATTGATGATATCAGCGTTTTTCAACTTGCCATAATTAACATGGACGGCTAATAAACTATGCTTTATAATTGCTTGTTTCAACAATTAGGAGCAGACAAAATTAGAAAGATGCCTATTAAACTCAGCATGTCACCGGATTAGGCCATTTAACACGAGGATTGGCTCATTAATTCCCTAATACTTTAACATTTTCATCAAAAGATAATCACATGATTAAACTGGGAGCATATATTCCAGTTTATTATTGGGCTCAAGTCAAAAAGTCAATGCTTATATTTCTGACTTACAACCCATTTTCCCCTATTCCTTCTATCAAATTTTACATAATAACATAAAGTAGATTATTACTATTATTTTCCCTTTGGTTACAATTTCATTTTAATCTTTTATCATCTTATTATTACAAAACCTTTTTTATATTCCTTGTATAATACTTAAACAAGTATACATACAAAGTAAAGATTCGATTTAATTTCATTGATTCTTTTACACACGTGTATTTTTTTTTTTTTCCTTTAGACTTTCATATTCACGTATGCAGAGGCGGAGCCAACCCTCTTTAGGGGTTCGTCCGAACCCCCTTTATGCATGATTAAAATTATTTTTTATGTGGTTATAGTAGGTGTTGAACCCCCTTCGACTTAGTTTTCTTTGAATATTGAATCCCCTTACTTGAAATCCTGGCTCCGCCTCTGCACCTACGTTGGGGAAGTCCAATAAAAAGCTATGGTTCAATTTAGTTACTGTAATCTAACAAACAGATCTACGCATGATTTACTTTAGAATCTGTATGTAGTAGAAAATGTTGCAATTTAAAATGTGATTGGTAAATATGGACTAAGAATAGATGAGGTTTAAGGGGATTAAGGAGAACCGATGGATGGAACTGGGAGGAATGAAATGAAGTGGTCATCATGTCTTGTAGTTGCCAGATTTTCTGGGCCACGTTACGAATAATGCTCTCTTCTGTTGCCAAAGTTAGGCAAACATTTGGAATATATGCTAAGAGTTTTATGTACCCTTTTTGAAAATAATCATGATGTCCTGGATGACGCATTGAGTGCACCTCAACTAATTTCACGGATGTCAATCATCTCCCATTGGCGATAGGTACCATTAGGTCCGGAGCCAGTCTTTGGCAAGGGGTTCCAAACCCCCTTCGACGGAAAATTGTATTATTTATGCATGATTATAATTAATTTTTTATGTA
This sequence comes from Capsicum annuum, assembly GCF_002878395.1. NCBI lineage: Eukaryota > Viridiplantae > Streptophyta > Magnoliopsida > Solanales > Solanaceae > Capsicum > Capsicum annuum. The sequence goes on along the minus strand of NC_061112.1, from coordinate 131,770,723 downwards.
TATATATTAGATGATGAACCTTTCTGGTAGTTTTTCTTCAAATTTTGAACTCCCTTAGTCGGAATTCTGACTCCGCCTCTTACGATGTAAGTCTACTTATCAAGGTTAGGATAGATAAGAAGAAATCGGCTAATATATATGTATATATATTTTTTTAAGTTTTACGTATCCTCTTTTCATTTATTTCTTGTTAAATAAGCCTAGGACAAAAAAAATGACAAAAACAAGAGGTTCAAAACTTGCAGAGTTGATTGATCCATTCAATTTGTGACATTACTCCTAGTTCTTATTTGTTCTTGACTTCCAATCCTATCTAACGAAGAATGAGGATCAAAGGACTATATCAAATATATAACGCATTTAATCAATGAGTTTCACAAGCATATTCGGTCAAAATTTGAATAAAACAGAAGGATTGCACTAATGTAACTATATGTAATAAAAAAGGTCATATAACCGACCTCAATTAGTTTGAGATTGAAACATACGCAATTGTCAAATAGAGAAGAGCAAGAAGAAAATGAAAGCATTAATGCAAATAGAAGATCCTTATAAAATGGTAGAAACTTACATGATGTAGATTCAAAGTCTTTGATGTGTGAGGACCAGAAGACTATTAATTATGATGCAATTTAGGCCTGCAAAAAGAAGAGAGGATGGAAATGTTTGTTGGTAAGAAATATAATGGTTGAGGAGTTAGGATGAAGAGAAGGTATATGGTGGAGTGGAGCTAATAAAAAGGTTTAGAATGGTGGAATGAGACTTTAGGGGTGGTGGGGTCATATATTCATGTCTTTAATCTACCTCTTTCTTTCACAGACGTGGCTTCCATTTTTTTTTTTTTCTCTTTGGTGGGGGTGAGGGGGGGGTGGTGGGGATGGGGGGTTATATTCCCAAATTGTAAGTAGGAAAATGTTTTATGTCCACATGCAAACAAATCCATTTTTAAGGCTTACCTAAAACAATGTGGTCATCTCATATTTGTTTCACATAAAATTGTTCCCATATTTGAATTTCGTATACTGTTGAAACAAAAAAATTCACGGGAAAGACGATGCTAAAACATACTCCATCCACACCATATGTTGAGCCAAGATTTCAACTGAGGAGGTTCAATATTTGAAGAGAACATATTCGAATTAAAGGAAGTTCAATATCTATAAATACATAAAAATAATTTTAATCGGATATAAAATAAAATATTTTTTCGTTGAAAAGGGTTCGAATGCCCTGCCAAAGAGCTGGCTCCGCCTCTGTCCACAATACTTCATGTAATGCTTATTGAGAGTCAAAAGTTTACATAGTTTGATTCTTGAAAATGAAATATAACAAGTTTTATTGGACACAGAAAGTAACTTAAAGCACAGTTATCAACAAGCTACTGAATTGAAAAGTTTATGTTGTAAATTCGAGTGATTATTTCTTAACCAACAAGCCAAATTCGATCAAAATACTCACTTGGTTAACGTCCAAACTATAACTTGGTATTATTTTCATCCCTAAGATTTTAAAATAGATTTCTCATTTTGTTTAGCAAATTAGTTCACAAAATTTTGCAAGATAAGGAAACACCAATGAGTAAACAATTTAATTGAATTATCAGCTCAATGGTTCTTTAAGGTCAATACTCCAATTCCTAATTTTCTACAATTATATTTATGGTACTACAAGAGTTTATGGAGGAGGTCTATTTGGCGGCTATTAGTCGGTGCAGCTAGTCTAGTTTATCCTTTCTTAAACCTTAGGTCTCAGAAAACAATTATATATAATTATTTAATTAAGTTACATTACATTACTTATAATATATAGGAAATATTAATGCCGAAACTAAAAACTGCCAATTTCTTAAAGAGGAAAATAAATAGTCTTTGAGTGTTTTTCCTTTTGTGAAGTCAGCATAAGTTGAAAATCTCACAATAGAATCAATATTCTTTGAGGCAAGTTGGTAATAGCAATTATGTATCCTTCACTTTCAGTATATGATGGTCGGTAAGTAAAACCTTTTGAAGATAAAGACGTTATATACATACATTAATATGTCTTATAGTATAAAAGTGGATGGAGAGCATCTCTTTACAAAAGCAAACCTATCCCACTTGCTTTTTCATATTAGAAGTGGACAAATCTATAATTTCATTTCCTAAATTTAGAAAATAAAATGAGATAGACATTTGGGGTGGGGTGGGGGTAGGGGTAGGGGGGTGGCTGACCAAGGGAATATGATATGAAAAGAAATGTCATATATATATTTGGATTTGTTGTCAAGTATGTTTCAAAATATTTATCTCAAAGATGGATGACCATCATATTCTTTAAAGGAGGGATTTCAAAATAACTTAGCATTATTGGGTTAACTTTTTCAGAAATAGAATATTAGGGCCGGCAAAATGATTTAAGAAATGTCCTTCGGAACTGGCTCACTGGTTTGGAGGGTGGTAGCCCACCACAGCTACCTGGGAGTAATTCCCCCTAATGTCTTTAAGCCATGAGTCTGTCGCACGGGATTTACCTAGTGCGGTTTACATCTCCTGTGTGGTATGCAGGCTACTGCACAGTGAGGGATTTACCCAGTGCGCACCATTGGTAGCGGCTGCGAATTTTCCTAGAGTTCAAAAAAAAAATGATTTAAGAAATATAGTACACCCATTCCTAACCAAATTTAAGTAATCTAATTCTAAGAGAAGCTGTAGTTAAGGTGAAGTAATGAAAAACTATGATTTTTATTAGCAAAAATAATATAACCATTAATTAGCAGATTTTCACTCTAATAAAATAATTATAAAAATCTTAACTATTTTGTATCTTTATTGGATGTATCGAGGGTTAATTATGCATCTCAATAGACCTAAAATCAGGAAAAAAAACATGGGAAGCTAATTATGCATCTTTACAAAGAAAAAAATGTATCTTCGTTGAATGTATTATGTATCTCAGCTACCAAAATCGAAAAAAAAATATTGGAAGCAAATTATGTCTCTTTACAAAGAAAAAGATGTGTCTTCGTTGGATGTATTATGTATCTTGACTCACAAAATCGAAAAAAAATATATTGGAGCAAATTATTTATTTTTAAAAAGAAAAAAAAGTATCTTCATTGGACGTATCAGGAGATAATAATGTATCTCAACAGACTCGAAATCGAGATTTTCAGTAATTATGTAAAATATCAAAATTTTTCGTAATTAAACTCCTAGCTGTGGAAATTTATCTTGTTTGCCCTATTTACTATTTGACAAACAATAGAATTAAACAAATATTAGTGCCTACTTCCCATAACTACACTCAACTTTAAAAAATTACAAACAGTGCATATCGATAGATACACGAGTATGGAGATACACATTTTAACAACGTCTAACATAGCAAATCATGAATCTTCATATAGACTAAAGATGCATGTTCTTTTTTCTTATATAGAACATGTATCTGAGATACAAAGATCCACGATCGCAGTTGATATATACGAGATACATGATAGTTACTATAATTTTTGAAATTTATGTTATACCCTATAATTATGGTCTAAAACTCCTACATTTTTATGGTTGGTCCAAAATTTTCATTTTTAGAATTTTACTCTTAATAATCAAGGGGCAATAAGCAAGCACTTCTTCGACATGCCTGCTTATGCTGTCTGCTCCAGCTGCTTCAATCGTAATTTTACTATATCATCCCTAATTAATTAGTATAAGTCATATAAAAATTAAAATTAATAATATTAAATAAAAAAATAAAATATAAATAAAATATAAGTTAATGAAATAAAAATAAAATAATAAATTAACTCTTGATGTTTTGTGCTACCTTTTTCAGCTGCTTCAATCGTAATTTTACTATATCACCCCTAATTAATTATTATAGGTCATCTAAGCATTAAAAAAAAATTAATCGAAAGGATAAATTGAACATGATAAATTAACTCTTGATTTTTAAATTAACTTGATGTCTTATATGAGACATATTTAATTTTTTTTTACAAGTAATTTTTATCGTAGTTTTGTAATATCACTTCTAATTAGTTGTTATAAGTCATTTAAGACATGTCTGTTTCATTGTTTCATTCGTGATTTTATTATATCACCACTAATTAATTTTTATGATCATCTAAGTATTAAAAAATAAATAATATTTCATAAAAAAAAAATACACACAAAATAATATGCCAGCATAAATATTTGGTTGGCTATCGAAATTACATTAGTGTGTAGAAATTGATAGGATAAAAAAAAGACATAGAGTAACAGATATTATTTAAAAACGAGAAGACACGTAAATTGGGACGGAGAAAATATTAATATCTTATTGAAAAATTATGCTAAAAATATTATAAATCACAGAATTAACAACTTAAAAAGTATAAAAGATATAAAATATTCGATTGACTATTGAAATTATATCAGTATTATTTAAATTGAAAAAGAAGAAAAAATATTATAAATCACAATAATTAAAAATTTAAATTATTGTAATAATTGATTATCTAAATTATATTTGTGTCACATAAATTGAGACAAAAAAAATAACATATATTGAGCTTGCGCTAGCATCGGCTCTTCCATGTTTAGTAGTAATATATGGATTTATGAACTTAACTCATATTTCAATGCATCTCTTGTTAGAGCTCGTTTGGATATGATTAAAATCTGATCAAACAAGTTTTTAATATCTTTTTTAGTTTTTTAAGGTGTTTGGTGAAATTAAAAAATAATTAAAAAAACTAAAATCTGATTAAAAGAATCAAAAAGCGAGAAACTGGAGTTCCCAGTTTTTTATTTTTTAGATTAAAATTCTTTTAAATTTGACCATAACATTTACTTTTTTATCTGTTATACTTCCTCCAATTCCAACAATATTCTAAACTTGTAGCCCTTAAATATGTACTGTTTTTTTTTCTCTTTGTCACTTCGCTTCATCTCTTCCCTCCAATTTCCTCTCCATCTTTCTTCTTTGTTTTCGTCGAATCCATCTTTTCATCGAAGGTTTGTTCAAAAATTTTATTTTAAAATAAAAAATTATAAATAATTCACCTTATTTATGGTGTTAACAACTTTAAGGACATTTAAGTTATTTTAACAACAAAAAAATGTTTAACATCACTTGTTTACCGAACACATCAACAATTTTTTTTCAGTTTCGGCACTTCTATCCAAACACTTATCTGCTTAATTTATAAGCACTTATTTTAATTTTCCAATCACTTAAGCTAAAAAACTATTTTTTAAATCCCATCCAAGTGGGCATTTAGTTTATTTACTCATAAATAATTCTTTTAGGCGAAAGTCACGTAAATTTCAATCTTTTTGGAGCTAATTATTTCTGATCCTAACTTTTTTCAATGTTACTAAAAATTTCTGATTTAGTCCACACGGATACATCACATTCTTCGATTACAATTTATATCACTTAGTTTTATACGGATACATTACTTAATTTTACACGGATACATCACATTCTTCTATGATGTATTCGAGCTTTTAAATAAAATTAAGATTTTATATAATTATTTAAAAGGATTGAAGTTTCAAATAATTATGTAAATTAAATTGTAGTATGATGTAATTTATTTTTTTAATTATTTGGGATAATTAAGTTGATATACATAAGAACTTTTCCTAATATACCATCTTATGTGGGTCAAGGCGGCACATCACCTAAGGGCGGACTTCTTGTTTAGGCCGAAGCTTCATGTTACCCCGAAATAAACTGTATGGGCCTTTACAGAAAACATTGAAAAAAGGCCCATTTTAAAAGTCTCAAGGCCCATATAAGAGACGGGCTTGCATACTACGAAACTGGGCTGGTATAGGGTAGCACACATTTGATATCATTGTTAAGTTTCCAAGTCTCACATTTTGCCAGAAGGATTGGATCCCAAACTATAATTGGAATTTCACATAAAGCTTGACAATTTGGAGTTTAATTATAGAGAATTTTGATATTTTTACATAATTGTTAAAAATTTCGATTCTAGATCTGCCAAGATATATAATTAGCTCTCGATATATTATTTTCGATTTTGAATCTGTCGATATACATAATTGGTTCCCGATACATCTAACAAAGATACATAATTAGTTGAAATTTTTTATAATTTACTTTGTAAGGATGAGAATTTGTGGAAATATATTAAGTTAAGGTGTAAGTTTATCTTATTTTTCCAAGGAGATCACCTCACCAGTTGCCCATACTAAATAAAAAGGGAAATTATCTTAAATAGTGGTCTGTTTGAAAATAGTCGAAAAATACGTATAATATATGTGTTAAGCGGCCAAATGTGCAGCTTTACCACCAAAAAGGAGTTTTCTTTTGTACGTTCACGTGTTGGTTTGGTTTATAACCGAATTATATAGAAATTCTAATATCAAAATTGTTTATGCAGTAAATAACCTTTTTTTTTTCATCCGTGTCCGGTGTTCGGTATCCTTATTGAAGTCCGACTAATCCGAATTCGTGCCGCGTAGGGCCTCATTCGGGTGAAAGCGCTCCTTACCAAGAATTTTTTCATACCCAGGCTCAAATCCGAGACTTCTGGTTAAGAGAGGAACAGTGTCATCCATTGCACTACATCCTTTGGTGATAGTAAATAACTATTATAAGGGATTATTTATATGTGATGATTAAAACTGTATGAATTGTTATCCAGTGTATAATAATGTAAGAACTTTGATTATATTGCTATAAAGTGAGTAATTTCTCTGGATTATTAAGTAGAAATTAACTAATTTAAGGGTATTGTTCGTCTTAGATACTCTTATCCGGTATTATACTATACATATTCTTGTTGCAAAAAAAAAAATACATTATCTCACACAATCACATTCCAACCTTTGTACAAACCCTGTGTAGCTAACAAAATCATTTTTCAACACATAAAGACAGATTATAGTATAATCACTGAACAGAATTATACTGGAATACAAATAGTAAATCAATCAATAACAAAGTAGAGGAACAAGGAAAGGACATTTAGTAGGAGAGACAAGAAAGAAGAACACAGAGAATAGGGGCTAAGGAATGCAATATTTGCCTAAGCATAACAACAATACGTAAAAACTCTTTTACCTAACCCCAAGTCCTTTTTACCGATTAAGGTGCCCGAATACCAAATAAAACTCTTCAACATTTTAATCAGCATGTTAGAGTCAGCTTGATTAGCAATAATAAAAGACAAATCAAGATTAGTGCATCAAGTTTAATATCTCTTGAGAGCTTGAGTTACAAGCAAGAAATTAATTAACTGTCGTGAATAGACTTCCAGGTGAAAAGACGTAAATAATCTCATGGGATATATTGTTATTATTTTTTGAAGATTTTGCATCTATAATATCTGAATCGTTTAATCATGTTTACATAACAACAACTTTAATTGTAGTGACATATGTGATTAAAAAGAATCTTTTTATGTCATAGGTTCAAATTTGTATGGTATTCTAGTTTTGTTTTATATTCTCTTAATAGAATTTCTAGCAAATATTGTCTTGTGAAGCAAAAACGAGTTCATACAAAGAGAAGAGGTAATTGCAAGATTTGACTTAGCATGATGCAATTGTGTGATCAAATGCACATTTTTGGAACTTGGACAACATCAATGGTGGAGTTAGAAGGTTGGAAACAATAACCTCTGCTCCGATCCAACAGTTTATTTATATTAAAGAAATTTATTAAATAAGTTCAGATATTAAATTTAGAACTCAATTATTAATTAACACATAAAATATCGATCTAAAATTCAAAACTCAAAATCGAAATCCTAACTCACTTCTGGACGGCCCTTGGGGGTCACTTACAATTAGAAGAAAAAAAGAGATTCTCCCTTCTGGACAACATTATTGTAATAGTGGTTGTAGATGTGTGAACGAGATGTTGGGTGTCCACACACCATCATTTCTGGATGTCCACACACCATTTGAATTGCAGAAAATCAGCAGATTTTGAGACTTAATAGGACCTATACTTTTCTACAAGTATACTTTTGCACAGCAAATGCTGATTACTATATGTGATATGACGTATATATTAAAATGAACTTCAAGTTCATTACAAACAGGTCAGAATTGGCATTTACATACGTAACCAAAAGAAACTTGAATTTTCCTAATAGTGTATCATTTGACTTTCCATCATTACAATATGCTATGCGAACAATATTATTTAACCAATTAACACAAGATAATTTATATGAATTTTTTTAAAAAGTTAATTAATATATCCATATCCATCTCTTCAAATGGACTCGAATGCACCAAAGACATGGTGTATTCGTTTGACAGCCAGCTCAATTCCCCCCCATTAAATTCGTGAAGAAAATTTTGATCATATTAATTTATATCTGATTATACAATTTTCCACTTGTAAATAAAAAGAAGAGATGATGTTACTCTTTTATTTACGATGTCCACTTGCTAATATTGCTTATCTTGATAAAGATACTATCAAATTCAATATGTATTTAATTGACAAATAGAAAGAAGAAATATTTTCTAGGCAAGCCAACGTGAATGAGAAAATTCTAGTACCCAAAGCACATGCACCTCAAGACTCAAGTGAAGAATCGAATTATAACTTAATCGATCCAAACTTCCCGCTAATAATATTTAATTAACATGCACATTCATTCTTATTTTATTAAATTATTTGATTAATATAAATTTATTAAGTTCAATGTAAATATTTACTGTGAGCTAGTAAGATATACTTCTTTCGTCTCATTTTATGTGTCATAATTTCTTTTTTGGTCCATAAAAAAGAATGTCATCTTTATTTATTTGACAATTATTTAATGACATCATCCTATTTTATTCTTGTTGGTTCCCACTTAAAAAGAAAAAACAACTGAAGAGTATATATTAAAGCAATTTTAAGAGTGACAATATTATAAAGTTTACAAAATCACTATTTATTTCTTAAACTCCGTATTCGGTCAAAAGGTGACAGTGGGACTAAGGAGTATACTCTTTTAAGGAGAGTAAACAAGGAACCAATTGAAGGAGAAAACATTTTATGATTGTCCTCCACTCTGTTAGAAGCCCAATTGAACTTGAAAAATCCACACAGAATTCCCAACTATTCCGTAAACGCAACAAAATAAGCCAAGTTGATTATAAAATTGACACTTCAAGTCAAAAGTATGTGTCCACACGGCCTATACTTCTATTGGCAAGTGGTATTTAAAAACATATATACAAACTCCAATAAAATCAGGCATATAGAGCCGACAAAGCAATCGAGTTAGTTGAAAATGGGAATTTCAAATTTGAAAATTCTTACATATGTTCTTAGTCAAGTTCATGACATAGGACTTGTATAATATAATTTACCTCTTTATATAATTTACAGATCATTATATTTGAGCGATATTTATCTTGTGCACCGTAATAACAAGCGATTTCCCTTGTCGACCAACAAAAAGAACGACGAAAATCAGGCACAAAGTCTACAAGAAGTGGTGACAGCGAAAATTAGATATGGGCTGTCATTTTCTGGCTTTGTATCTTCTGCTTCGATTCTCTTTCCAATGCACATTTATTGCAATTTTATTAATGTAGAAATAAAAGTAAAAAATAGAATGCTTTTCTTCTATAGAAAACTGCACGAATTCGACTTTTTTGTCCTTCCTTTGAAATATACTCTCACCACACTCTCTTAAAACTTAGAGGGAGAATACTTACAAAAAAAAATTAATAAAAAATACCTTAAGTTTGATCGGATTATCAGTTGAACATACTAAATTTTGTGGGGTTCCTATTATCCTTCAGATCTTTTTTTTTTTTTTTTTCATATTTCAATGACATATATCTGTCACTTGGCCAATTGCGTGTTAAACACGCGCATTGAGCGCGAGAAATTATTTAAAAACGTTAAAAACTTCTTTTTTTTTTGTCAAACAACCCCTAAATTTTCTATTTTTTTTAAAAGTTTTATATTTTTTATTTATTTTTTCATTCTTCTCTCTTCTCTTCTCTTCTATCTTCGTTCTTTATTTTTTCCAACAGTGGAGTCTTCAACAATGGTTGCTCCATTGTTGAATTGAAATTGAACACAATTTCATCAAAAAAGAAAATCCACCAATAGAGGGGGGAAAATTATTCGTCGAAACTAGAAACAAATTTGAATAATTCTTGAAGAAAGTTTTCAATTTGAAACTTTGAATAATTTCAAATTCAAATTCAATTTTCAGTTTCCAATTTCCAGTTTCGTTGCGTTCAATGTACTACACTTCAATTTCAACTTTATTCCAGAAGTGACTTCAATAAAATTTCTTCCGAAAGTCTTCAATTGTTGATTGTCTTCCAGAAGTCTATAACGTATTTCCATTGTTGAAGTTATTGAAGACTCCATTTCTTCAAATTTTATTTATTTAGTTTGATTTGAATAAAATTATTGAAGAAAGTTTTCAATTTGAATTTGAAATTTGGGAAAAAAAATTCTTAGAAATGGTGAAAAAATGATGAAAAGTCAATGGAATCATTTGGAATTTGATTTGTAGGAGAAATTTGAGTTGTAGAATCTTTAATATAGTTATAATGGTGAAAAAATGTTGAAAAGTGATAAAATGGAGAAGACAAAACGCGTGTACTACACTTCCGACGTAAAAAACTGGGTATAACTTTGCGTGGGCAATTAATTCCACTTTAAAAAAGTAAGGAGGTAATTAATTCCACTTAAAAAGTATAAGTGTGTAATAGGACCATTCAATATGCTCAACTGATAATCCGATCAAACTTCAGGTATTTTTGTGAGTATTCTCCCAAACTTAAAATACTTATTCAAATTAATAAATATGTTATAATTAAGTAATTTAATGAAAAAAATACTCCCTCCATTGCTTCTTCTTTTTATCTATTTTTAATAAGAATATTATGATAAAATAATCATGTTATTTATTATATTTATTAATATGTGTGTCAACTGAAACGAACGGAGAAGTACTACTAATCATAGCTAAACTTTAAAAATCTAAATATAAATTCATACGTACATATATGAGCTTCATATAAATATTGAGTGCAGATAAAAATTTTCTTCCTTAGATCCACCTCATACAGATAAAAACTATTTTCGACTTTCATTAGAATTTTATTCGTTCTGGAAGTCTGTTATAATATGTGTTCCGTTCAGACTATATATCTTTATTTATTTATAGCCAAAATTTTATGGTTTAATGAGTTTGATTCCCACAAGGTCTAGTATGTAGCTTATTTTTTTTAAACAATGTATATTGCCGGCTTAATTTTCATTGTATTTTAGAAAAACAAAAAATCATAAAATAACACTAATTGAATCTTAAAAAGTATCCCTTGAATATATTTTTAGTTAAGACCCCCTAATCAAATCCCCACCGAATTATTGCATGTTGACTAGCAGGTTGCAATTCTTTGTTCCTACTCCCTCCATTACATATAGGTTGTTCTCTTTTCCTTTTATACACATTTATTAAAAAATAATAAAAATAAAAAATACTTTTACTAATTTATTCTTTACAAAACTTTTTTGAAAATTTAAAAAGTTGTTTATTGTTTTTTAGAGAAAAATAATTATATGGAAAAAAATTAATCAAGTCTCTTTTAATTTTATATGTTAACAAGTAATTACAGACAATTATTTCAAATAACAAGTTATCTTTGAGCATAATTAAGTGTTTTTCCATTAGTGAAGTGTTGATATATATTCTTCATTTATTATCATAATTAAGTGTTTTTCCATAAGTGGAGTGTTGAAATATATTCTTCATTAATTTATCATTAACCTGGACAGAAAGAATCCTATGTAGTAGTAATTAGTGTGTATATCTATCTATCTATATATATTGCATGGATATTTCCTTTTAATATGTAAATTGTACATGTCTATCGCAATGCAAACTAAACTCCCCTGCCAACAAGCCGCTTTTTAAGGATTCTATACATATTACCCATTCAACTGTTGACTAAATTTCTACCCCTAATTGTTCATCTGGTTAGTAAAGGGTCAATTCCCATACCATATAATTTCCTCTCCGATTTCACTTTGACGTCACCACAGCATAGCATAAAAGGCGGATTTAGAATTTTAAGCTTTTGATTTTCATATATTAATAAACGTACATATACTTTTTAACATGTTTTTAAATATAATTATTATATTTACATTAACGGGTGGCGGTTTCCGGAAACCACACCTACCATTGTAGATCGGCCCCAGCGGCCCTAGAGATTCCAATAAATTCATGTATATATAGATTCAAATATAGTTTAAGAGAATCTTCCATTCACATCCTTTTACACTTTTGCAGTCAACAGACACACCATACCTTTTCTTGTCACTTGATAAGGTACCTTTAATTTCACACTATTGGTTATCATTTCAATGTATGTCTATATATATGAATCCTTTTTAATACAGCCAATTAAATTCATATAAGGTTTTGTTATTATAACTAGCCTGTTATTGCCTGTTTTACAAGGTATTCTTTATTCAAGAGGTAGATCAAGATTGATATATGATGTTTTACTAGTTTAGTTTGTGGCTTTGTGCAGTGCAGATTTTGGTGTTTGAATTTTTATTTCCACAAACAAGCAGCCATGACTACTGCTGTTTCAAGTAAAAGTCCTAGTCCTACAAGGGTTGAGGTTTGTTTCTGATTTTGTTAGTTTATTCTGTTATGACAAATTGAAGGAGTCATTTGTTGTGGCTGAAATTATGATGTATGTGAAAATTTTCAGGGGAAATTTATGGGTACTCTTGTTTGTTGGATTCTTGGACTTGGTTCACTTGTTTCTTGGAATAGTTTATTGAGCATAGGGGATTACTACTATGCATTGTTTCCTGTAAGCCTCCCTTGCAATGGAAAATATCGACAACTTCTAATGTTTTTCTATTTTCAATTTTGTTTCATATAATATTAGATTGAGATAAGTTTAGTAGATCTAAGTATGCTTGACGCGTAGTTGTGTATGGATTATCTGCTGACTAGTTTTATTTTGGTATGAAAATTGAAGAATTATCATCCTTCAAGGGTACTCACCCTAGTGTATCAACCATTTGCACTTGGAACAATGGCAATTCTTGCATATAATGAGGCAAGAGTTGATACAAGAAAGCGCAACTTAGCTGGATATATTCTCTTTACCTTAAGTACTGCCGCGCTGATAGTGGTATGTTCTGCTTATGCCAATTTTTGGTGTTTTTATGTTTGTCATATTTTGGTCTTTGTTTCATTCACCCTTTCAAATTTTTTTGTGTTTTCACTTCTTTCCAGTTGGATTTGGCAACTTCTGGTAGGGGTGGAGTTGGAAATTACATTGGTATATGTGCCATAGTAGGTTTATTTGGAATTGCAGATGCTCATGTTCAAGGTGGAATGGTTGGAGATTTAGCCTTCATGTGCCCCGAGTTCATGCAAGTGTGTGGCTGTAACTTTTTTAATTTTGTTCTACTTCAGTTTCTACATGAAATCCTGAATTGCATTGACTGATAATGAATTACACAGTCGTTTTTTGCTGGTCTTGCTGCATCTGGTGCACTTACCTCTGGTTTAAGGCTAATCACAAAAGCAGCTTTTGAGAAGAGTAACCACGGTCTACGCAAAGGAGTTAGTATGTCATTCTGATCTCATTTTACTTCCATTGTAATGCAGTTAGTATTATTTTAACACACTATCTCGAGTATCCCTTGGTCAGAAACTTATAATTGTTTATTTTGCAGTGTTGTTCCTTGCCATCTCCGCGTTCTTTGAATTCCTATGTGTCCTTCTATATACCTTCATATTTCCTAAGCTACCAATTGTGAAGCACTACCGCACAAAGGCAGCTGCAGAAGGATCAAAAACTGTTGCAGCAGACTTAGCTGCTGCAGGCATCACAAAGCCGATCGAACAAGTAGGCAACTTTTTATCCTTAACTAGAAACTTTTAAAGTGATTTTCCTGTTCATAAATTTGATATGTTTTTTTAACTGAACAGGCTGAACAATTCGAACGTTTGAGCACCAAACAATTGCTTATCAAGAATATTGACTATGAATTGGACTTGTACTTTATTTATGTCCTCACTCTATCAATTTTCCCTGGATTCTTGTATGAAAACACCGGTAAACACCAACTGGGATCATGGTAAGTGTGCATACCATGATTTCTTTGTGTTCCCAACCAACGTAGATAAGACCAGCTACCATGCTGGAAACCTAAGTTTCTCTAACTACATATTATTGTGAAAAACATTTCTCCTATGGATCACTGATAAAATCTTTTAATTTCAGGTACGCTCTAGTGCTTATAGCAATGTACAATGTTTGGGATCTGATAGGAAGATACGTTCCACTCATCAAGATAATCGAGTTGAAATCACGAAAGGGCCTCATGATCGCGATCATATCTCGTTTCTTGCTGATCCCTTGCTTTTACTACACTGCAAAATATGGCGATCAAGGCTATATGATATTCCTCGTATCCTTCTTGGGACTCACAAATGGTTATCTTACTGTTTGTGTCATGACAGCAGCTCCTCAAGGATACAAGGTTGGTAAAGTTTTAATTTTAGAATCTATACAGATTGTCATTTTATAATCGTTACGAGTACTTATCATCTATCATATTTTAACAATTGAATTTTTTTTTTTTTTAGGGACCTGAGCAAAATGCATTGGGTAACTTGCTAGTGTTATTCTTACTAGCTGGAATATTTACTGGTGTTGCTCTAGGTTGGTTGTGGATTATTGGTAATGGAAAATTCTGAGTAGTAGTCAAGATTGGTATGTGACTGGATAATTAGGTGACATTGCATTTTAGCTGGGATGAACATGTACAGTTCTCGATTCAAATCTGCATTTTGTGTTGATGTTTTTTTTTTCTTTTGCTTTCTTCATATCAACTTCCAGCTTCTGGGAAATTAGTGGAGAATTGCATATGTGATTCTTTTTCTTTCTGGACATCTAAGAATGTTATATAAATTGTACAGTTAAATGGTTATCTCGTTCAAGTGATGTACATTCAGTATTTCCTTTGCCTTTTTTGGTTCACCCAAGCATGTGAATACGACTAAAGTTGTCACTCAGATGGTAGACTTGGCATGGCCATTCTGTCTGTCTTTAGCACTTAGTACTATACGGTGTTGTTATGGTAAAATCACTTTTAAATTTTTTGTACCAATAAAGTCATCCAATTTAATCTAAATTTTTAAGAATTTAAGCCGAAAATAGACTTTTCAGTTCCTAAAAGATGATGTGGCATGCTATTTCACACACTAACTCTCAAATTTCTACAAAGACGGACCAACTTGTGAATTTTTGAAAAAGAAGATGAAGATTTGAGGAGAAATTAAATGTTTGAGATAGGTTTAAGGTAATCCTTTAAACATGCCATCAACATTTTGTTAAACTAATCCTGTTTATTAGACTTAAAGGGAATAATGGGAAAGGAAAACGATACTCAACATAGACTCAAGAAACTACAACACCATAAATTGTACCTAATACTCTAATTAGAAAAAAAAATAAAAAAAAATTATTTGTTTCACTAATATATCTTGTTATCTATACCAGCAACTATATATGTATCACTCAATTCCAAATAGAAAGTTCAAACTCTCAAGAACGCACTTTTGATCTGTTTCGTGCAACACCTCATGATAATTTTAAAATTATTGTATAAGCAGATAAGTGGACTCTTAAATAGAAAAAACTTTTTAACAAAATGAAATTTATTTCAGCTAATACTAAAAAAATTGATTCAAAGATAAATGAGTGTAATCTTCTTTCCATGGAACATTAATTGTCCTTTTTTAAACCAAAATTGTCAACTATAAAAAGACAACTCTAGCACAGTGATTGAGTGATCGAAGAAAAAATTATTCCATTTTAAGTCACCGAAGTATTCACGAATATCATATATGTTGACCTTTTTCTTCTTTTTTTAATGGAGTGACTTGAATTTCTAGAAAATTTAAACTCTCATGAATCCAAATTTAATTTAGATTTAATAAACTGTATTTTTTTTAGATATAATAATCTAGATTATAATCTAGATTCTATTTTTTTTTATTTTAAATTTGTTGCTTCAAAACTCCCCTATAAGTCGTTGGAGGAAACAAATAATCTCTACATGACCTTTTTCAAAAATGTTGAAATGGGAATCCTCCACACGATAATGGTGTTGTTGTTGTTGATGATGATGATGGTCATGATTAACAACATCACTAAGTGACACAAAAAGATGACTAATCGGATAAGAAGGTCACTCTCAATGATGTGTCACCCCTAATCGAAAACAGTCGTCTATGTCATCGATGAATTTTCTTGTACTTAAAATGAGACCAATAATTAAATTTTGCTTCTTTTTTCATTTTTTTTTAAATCATGACTAACTTATATATAGGCCATTTTACGATCTTTATTTTATGTTTTATCATACATTTTTGCATGTCTTTCTTCATGTTAAATTTCATTTTATGAGTTTGAGTTTATTGTTATTTCTTTCATGGGTAAGTTTTTGTAGATTCACTTGAATCTTTATCTTTTTTTAAAAAAATAAAATCCTTATGCATGAATTCATAGACACGAAAACACACACATATATTAGTTTAACACATATGATTGTGTTCGGATCAATTTGGAAATTCACTATTGTCTATTTAAAAGTTGATATAATTGAATTTGTTACGAGGTCAATAACACGTGAATCAATTTAATTGATCAATTTATTGTTAGCAAATAACATATTGTTAGATAAGCTTAGTGAAAATGAGAATACACAAAAATACCTAAATGAAATAGTAATGCTAAAATTGTGTTTGATTTCAGTTAGCATTGTAGATAACTTTGTGCAACCAATTTCGTAATCAAAGCTATAAATATATGTGTTATTGGTAGCTACAGCTTAATCAATAAATGAAAATTTGAAGCACAAAAAAAGACTATCATTTTCAAATAATCAATTCTTTACAAGTAAATGAAATCACTATTTATAGATACGATGAATATACTTCATTCTAGTATATAAAAGAATTGTATTATATATCAGGAAGACCAAGGATAACAAAAATTACAAAAAAAAATAAACTTTCAAATGTGAATCACGTTAATTGTTTAAGAAAATATAACGACAAGGGTAAATATGACCAAAAAGTTATAATAGAGGATAAATATAAGTAAGTTTTCAGAGTAAAGGAGCAAATATGAATATCAAAAATTCTCAAGGGACTTTGTTAACTCTACCCCAAACATAAGGGACAATTTTATCATTTTCTAGAAAATTGCTTAACATAAATAACTTCGCTCAAAAGGAGACCCGAGCTTGAGCTCGGGTTTCTCACTCACCTCTGTGCTCGAGTTACTTGCAGAATTGGTATGTCATTTTTATTAGGGGTGTTCATCGTTCGATTCGTTAGATTTTATTTGTTATTGGTTTAGTTTATCGATTTTTGATTTTTAAATATGTAAAATCAATAACCAACTAATAAAATATTTTCTTATCAGTTTCGGTTTATTAATTTTTGATCGTTAACGATTCGGTTTTCGGTTTAACCAATAAGAAAATACTTATAAAATAGAAATAGTAATAACTAACATAAAAAAATAAATCTTAATTACTGCCAAAATCCTATGCAATGCATTTTAGTTTACAAGAATCTTCAAATTTGAACTGAATGTTAGTTAGAAAAAAAATTAAATCCTAATTGTTGGAAGTTATAAATGCTTCAAGCTTTTCAATATGATAATAGCTGAACTTTATATTGTGCATCACTAAATTATGAATAAGTAGTGTAAACAATATATATACATACACATATCTCTCTCTATACATAGATAGATAGATAAATAGATAAAGAGATTTATATATATAACATAAATAGGAATAAAATAATAATATAGTGTATCCTTATTGGTTTAATTGATAACCCAATAAGCTAAAATCGAAACCGAATCGTTTACCCAATAAAATTTTTTATAAAACCAATAAAAAATCGTTAACCCAATACCAATAATCCAATAACATTTTTATCAGTTATGGATCGGTTCAGTTTTTGTACACTCCTAATTGTTTCTATATACTTTTTCTTCAAACTAAGTGATTATCTGCATTTTTATTTTATAACCTATAAGGCAATTTTAGTGCAACTTATGGAAGGATCTTATGGGAAAATTGTTCAATTTTATATTTGATGAGAGAAAAAATTGGAGGTAGGATGGTTTCCAGTTCATATTTTCCTTCCGTTTTGTCATATATTTTATAGCTGAAACTTGAAAATTGATAATTTGAGTTTTTGAAGTTGTGATTTTTGGAATTTGAAGTTGTGAAGTGAAACGTTGAAAATTTTTGAAGTTTTGTGAGTAGAAGTGATTTTTCTCCCCCAAAATGGTTAAAATACTTGTAGATCAGGCTCTCAAATGTGATTAAATTTCATGGCCAAATAGATATTTGAAGATAAACAAAGATGTGCCCTAGCCTTTGTGGACAGAGTTATTCGGTGCTTGTTATTGGGTGGAAGGTGGTAGGTGTTCCGTGGAATTAATCGAGGTGTGCGAAAGTTGGCCGGGTACCATGATTAGAAAAAAAAAAGTAGAAACATGCAATTTTTTTTAATTTTTTTTTTTTTTTGATAATGAGAAAGATGCAATTGAAGAGAAACTTTTAAAATATGTCCAATTTAAGTATAGTAACTGTAAACATAAAATATATGAACAAAGTATTAGAAAATACTTAAGTGAAATAGTTATATTTAGTGTTGCCTTCTTCAATATAAAGCTCATTGGTGATGACACACACCTCAGAATTAAAGTGTTGCATAAGGTAGGTGAAGTGCTTAGCCTATTTAGCACCCGACTTTAGGGCTTAAGTGTGGCTCAAGAGAGTCTTTTACAACACTGGTTGTATCGGGTTCTTTTATTCACTTTGACACATTTTCTGTGTTCAACTCTTATTTCTTATAGATATGTGGTATTAGTCTTATGGAATTGGAACAAAGGGGTAGCGACAGATGTTGTGGATAACAATGAAGGTTCTGGCATGGACATGGTTTCTTTTATTGCCAGAACTATGACTATTTCTGATGATGCTGAAGATTTTTCTGACTTTGAGAAACATTACCATAAGATGATCTCTTCGTCCTGGGGGATTGGAGGTATCATCATTCCTGTTGTGCTGCTCATGTCATTTTTCAACTATTACTATGGTGAGTACTTTCTTTTTTGTTTCCTATGATTTTTTTAACTTAATGTACAGGAAAAGTTTCTCCCTTTTACTAAATGAATCCAAAGTCTATTGTTTGATTAAAAGAAAATGAATTTGAAGTCTATTTTGATTTATGCTAAAGCATGAACTTGTAGAAATATAAGTCTTTTTGTGCTGACTATTTGTTGAATTTTCAATTACAGAACAGGGTTTCTCGTCTCCTGTCAAGCTATCTTTTGATGTATAAGATGTTCAAGTTCTGGATCAGTTCTAGTCGTGGTGGCAGCAGATCAGCATTTTCATTAGACGTGATGTAAATACTTTTGTCGTGGCAGTGATCTTTTCTTTTGGCTGAAACATGCAAACATTATCATATTTACTGCAGTTGGGTGTTGGGGTTTGACTTAATTATTAGCCTGATTCTCGTCTGTAAATAAAGCTAATGTCAACATGTGGAGAGTGTGTGCTTTTCCCTGCTCCTGTTGTAAGAACCTCCAGCTCACTAAAACCACCTATGCTAATCTGCAGTATCTTTCTTTTGGCTCATTTTCGTCTTTGTATGTTGTATAGCGCCGTATGATAATCTGGTGAAAGTTTCCATGACTAGTTAAACCAATTTGCAATTCTATAGCAAAAGGTTTTATTACTACTCGTTATTGATGGAACTCTTGTCAATTCTACTGTAGTTTCTCATCTCAGGTCATTTATTTGTACATTGCTGGTTTTAACGTTTAACTACTCTTACTCTTTATTTTTCGACTTGGAGTAGGTACTCCCAAAAATCCGAGGATATTTCATCAATTTTAAAGACTTCTGATGTATTTACTCAATTAAAGATTCAGAAGGTAACTGCCAATAAACAATGTAACAAGCTTGAATTTGGCTAGATGTGCATATTTTCTCTTATGTCAACTTGTGTATGTGTATCCAATACAAATCTCCCCTTAATTCGAAAGTACACAGAAAAAACTTAAACGTGAAGGAGCTTTCTTCTTCCTCAATCTTTCATCTTGTGTTGCCCATGAGCTGAGCATTTCTTCTCACCAACAATATCAAATACCCAACTTTCAAAATTGGTCTGCTAAATCAAAATTGTAAGCATGTATTTTTTTTAAAATATTAGACAAGATATGTCGATAATTTGTCCAACATATGATATGTTCGACCTCTTCAGAGATTACAGAAGAGAGGTTAGATCTCCACGCTCAAATCTAACATTATGAATTTAGTTCATAGATCAATGAAGACATCCAAATGATTTGTTAATTTCATCCCTAGATATAATAAAAAGTTCATTGGGGATGGGAGTGTCAGATATTCCCAAAAGTTTGGTAATCGCTAATTAAAGATAGATGCCAAATATTGAAATTTCAGAATTCGTTTCTATATAGTAAATCAAACTTTAGTATCGGCCATAATTTGAGTCAAATCGAGAAAAAAACTGATTGATAGTTTGATTTAAATTGCTTTGGTAATGAAAAAAAAGGACCATAATTGATTTTGTTTAGTTCAAACTAAAAAAAGACAAATCGAATTAAATCACTCGACACTACACATATACAATTTTTAAGAATTATATCCATAAAAATATTTATGTTTGATATGATTTATGAATATTTTAAAAACTTTTTTCATAATTTTTATATTTTAACATATTATTTTAAACTTGAACTTAGAATTTGAATTGTCCAAAAATTTTATAACTCATAAATATTAGCAACTCAAATCAAAATCAAACTCATAAATATTAGCAACTCAAATCAAAATCAAATTAATACTAAGCTAACAAAAAAAATTTAATCTCAAACACAATAAAGTACAAGGTCAAGATTCTAAGTGATATTCCAAGTCCCTCGTGTATATATATCACATAAAAAAAGTAGTGCAATTTTCTAGGCCCGCTATACACAGGATTCCGGGAAGAATTCGACCACAAGTATCTATTGTACGGAGCATTACCTTACACTTCTGCAAGAGGTTATTTTCAAGACTTGAATCTGTTACCTCCTGATCACATGGTAGCAACTTGATCAGCTACTCTAAGGCTCCCTTTTATACTAAAGCTCCCGTTATATATATATATATATATATATATATTCCATTAAAGTATATACTAAAAATAATAAAGTGAAAATTCAACCATCCATAAAGGGGTTGAAATTTGAGAAACAAGAAGGTCCATTTGATTTGGATTTGAAAAGAATCACACGAAGTATTCCTAAGACGTTAAAATTCTTCTTTGTTAGTCTAGTATAGGCGGGTTTATGCCTATGGTAATTTTAACTTATTTTTACCTGGTAATCAGTGAGGAAGAATTTCACCAACTAGTTTAAGGTGTCGTTTGGTAGAGTGTATTGAAAAATATGATGCATATATTAGTTAATGTGTATTACTAGTACCTTATTTAATACGTCTTTTTGTTTCTGTATAACTAATGCATTAGTTATACACTCTATGGTGTGTTTAAGTATATATTAGTAATACACTCCATTTCCAATGTATTAATAATACAAAGACTTTTAACACATGCATTAACTTATTAAATGACCTTAATACCCTTTAATTTACCTCTCAAAATATTTCACAATCTTTTTTCCGCCATTTTAATTTTCAATAATGAATCTTCTCAAAACATTTCACAATTTCTTTTCCCACCATTTTAATTTACAACAATAAATAGTTGATTTAAATAACCGCAACATATTTTTGCTTTGCTTCGAGGGTCTTTTAAAAGTTTTAAAATTTTTTTGAGACTATTCCTTAATTTTACATCTTGCATTTTATTTTTGTTTCGACTATGTTAATCCGTCGACGCAACATTTCATGAACAAAGACGAAGGTCTTGCAATTAATCCTAAATCGCTATATACTAGTTCAACAATACTAATAATATTTGAGATAACAAAAGAACTTTGTTGTAAAAAAAGTATACAAAGTTAAAGAAGAGTATTTTTATAAACAAACACTTCTTTTATAGAAATTATGTAAGATATATTATTTTTTATATATCAACCCAAATAATATATAAAAAATAAAAGTACATGCATAACTAATAGATGCATTACTAGCAGAGGCATTACTAATCCACTATATTCTGCGTTATTTTTATACACTCTACCAAACGATCCCTAAGTGTGTTTCTCCGTCTTATCCAAATAAACTCATACTTTCTTTTCTTCGTTACTTTTAATTAGTCCTTGCTGACTTAACATTTTTGTAAAAAATATTTATTAGATACTTATTTTACTAAATTAATTTTATTAAATATGTTTTGAAATATAAATGATTATTATACACTTTATATTTGATTTTATAAATTAGATAAGTAAATTGAAACAATTATTTTTACTATGAGTACTAATTTTAGACGGTGATGTAGTGTGATAAAATCACTTTTAAACTTTCCATGTCAATAAAGTCATCCAACCTAATCTAACTTTTTAAGAATTTTAGCCGAAAATAATTTTTTTAGTGCCTAAAAGATGATGTGGCATGTCACTTCACACACTCACTTTCGAATTTCTACAAATGCAGATCAACTAATGAATTTTTGCAAAAAGAAAATAATTAAAATTTGAGGAGAAAATGTTTGATATAGGTTTAAGGTAATCCTTTAAACATACCATCAACATTTTTGTTAAACTAATTCTGGTTATTAGACTTAATGGGAATAGAGGGGGGATGATACTTTACCATAGACGCAAGAAACTAGGGGCTTTGGGCCACTGGTGATAAAAGAAATTTAAAATGAGGTGTAGGTGACATAAGTCTTAATAATTGAGTAGATGTGACAGTACTTAATTATGGATTAAGAAAGTTTGAGAAATTTTAAAATAATCCACAAGTTTTTAAATTTACACTTTGATTCAAATATTAGTTAATATAAAGGGAAACAAAGGGAAAAAAGCGCCTTTTTCTCTCTCCTCATCCGTTGTTATTTTCTCTCTCTTCGCGATATTTGTTGTTCATTGTTACTGCTGCTTTGTTCATCATCTTCTGGTTCATTATCTTTATCTTAGACTTCATTATCATCTTCATATTCTTCTTGTTGACCGTTGTTGTTGTTGTTGTTACCCCAACTGCTGCTCTTTGACCAAATTCTTATGTCAAATTTTGTTTCGTAAATCACTTTCAACTTTGACATTTACTTGAGAGGAGACTTTGGTAAGTCAAATTATGCTTTTTAGTTGAATTTGTCATCTGGGTAACTGCTAATATGTTGTTTTTTCAACAATAGCTAGCACGCGAACATGAATGCAACATAAGATCAATCTGTTTAAACAGATCCATTATCTACGACACCAGATAAATGTTCTATTGTAACAGTAGACTCATGTTAGATTCATGTTTATGGTTCTAGGTGCCCGTAATATGAATCGAATAGATGGGTATTCTGTTGCACCAGATTAGTAATATGTTTCAACAGATAAATAATCTTTTCACCAGATTACTAATTTGTTTCGAGCAACAAATTACAGCTCCTGTCACAAACGCAAACCCAACAGATAACTCATATGTTCTTGCAATTGATACTGGAATCAAATTATTCCTTAATTGTAGACATGCCATTCGTTAAGAAATAGAAACAGACAACACATAAATTAAATAAGAAATAAAAAATCAAGTGCATCAAACATAAATTTTTATAAAACAAAAAAAAAATACATAGATAAAAGAAAAAAACTTAATTATTATTATCATCATTGTCATAATTATTATTTGTATGGATAGCCGGCCAATCTTCAACCGGCAGCAGCAACGCCCTCTTCAGTCTGCGGATCTCCCGCAGCATCCTTACTTTGACGGCGACCAACTCCCAATGCAGGTCATGGACCTCCTTCTGCAGTTCCCGCATGTCGTCTCGTAAAATAGCGGCATCCCACATAGGATCATCCATATCTAGGAAACGCATAAGTTGACAAAACAAATGTAAAAACAAAAGTAAAGAAAAGAAAAAATTCGAATGTAATGTAATATACAATGAATATTTACACAAAAATCAAGAAAAAAACTTACCAGAGAAGGGAAAAAGCTATCAAGTCTTTGAAGAGAAAGTAGTTGAAGGTGTAACAAGAGTAAGGAATAAATAGTTTGTAGTAGAACGAACTATTGAGTAAGGAGAGACCTATTTATGGAGGATTGAACTTGAATGAGTTAGGCAAAAAATCGCAACTGTTCACCTCCATTTATTAATGACATTCTTGATTACTGTAAAAAGTTATGACTTAATTAAATTAAGCAATGTTGTGATAAGTCATGACTTTTCAGCTTTATTATTATTAAAATAATTAGTCCTTTCCAGAAATCGTTTTTACACTGAGTTGGACAACATATTATATATATGTTGCATCAGATAACTCATCTGTGACAACAGATCTATAATCCGTTGCAACAAATAGATAACCTGTTGCATCAGATAATATATCTGTTGTAACATATAATCTACATATTTTTTTTTTAAAAAATTTATCTTCATGACATCCAAATTTTCTGATTTTTTAATTATATTAATTAATAAAGTAAATTTGAAGGCGACACTGTTCACCTCAATTTATTAATGACATTCTTGATTACTGTAAAAAGTTATGACTTAATTAAATTAAGCAATATTGTGATAAGTCATGACTTTTCAGCTTTATTATTATTAAAATAATTAGTTCTTTCCAGGAACTATTTTTTATACTGAGTTGGACAACAGATTATATAGCTGTTGCATCAGATAAATTATTTGTTACAACAAATATATCATCCGTTGCAACAAATAGAAACCTGTTGCCTCAGATAATAAATCTGTTGCAACATATATTATATATATATATTTTAAAAAAAATTATCTTCGTAACACCTAAATTTTCTGAATTTTTAATTATATAAATTAATAAAGCAGATTTAAAGGCACAACTGTTCACCTCCAATTATTAATGACATTCTTGATTACTGTAAAAAGTTATGACTTAATTAAATTAAGCAATATTGTGATAAGTCATGACTTTTCAACTTTATTATTATTAAAATAATTAGTTCTTTTTAGAAACCATTTTTTTTACACTGAGTTGGACAATAGATTATATATCTGTTGCATTAGATAACTCATCTGTTACAACAGATATATAATTCGTTGCAACAAATAGATAACATGTTGCATCAGATAATATATCTGTTGCAACGTATAATCTATATATCTTTTTTTTTAAAAAATTATCTTCATAACATCCAAATTTTTTGACTTTTTAATTATATAAATTAATAAAGCAGATTTAAAGGCACAACTGTTTACCTCCGTTTATTAATGACATTCTTGATTACTGTAAAAAGTTATGACTTAATTAAATTAAACAATATTGTGATAAGTCATGACTTTTCAACTTTATTATTATTAAAATAATTTATTTTTTACACTGAGTTGGACTACAGATTATATATCTGTTGCATCAGATAAATCATCTGTTACGACAGATATATCATCCGTTGCAATAAATAGATAACCTGTTGCATCAGATAATATATCTGTTGCAACATATAAGATATATATATATATATATACTTAAAAAAAAATTATCTTCATGACATCCAATTTTTTTTACTTTTTAATTATATAAATTAATAAAGAATATTTAAAAACAAGAATATTTTTGGTGAGTTTTTTCCGGTTTAAATTGTGTTTATCATTTATTTCCTTATTCTTTTCTATGAAAAGAAATGACTTAATTAAATCAAGCTAGTGAGTTTTATTATTATGACAAGTCATGACTTTTCAGCTTATGAAATTTAAATAACCTTTTTCTCAATTTAAAAATCGAATACTCCTGGTTTTCAATAACCATTTCTTTAGTAAGCAGTTTTTTTAATTGAGTTATGGCAACAGATTGTATATCTGTTGCATCAGATAACCCATCTGTTTCAACAGATATACCATCTGTTGTTATAAATCGACCATCTGTTTAAGGAGCTTTTTTGTTTTCTTCTAACTGATTCATCAGTCACAACAGATGAGGAATTTGATGCATCAGCAGTGTTTTTTATTTTTGTTTGTTGTTGAATGTGTTTAGACAAAAGTCACAGTCACGACTATTCATTCACTTTTTTCTTAATAATCATATCATCATATAACTTAATTAAATTAATCCAGTGTTGTGACTTTTTAAAATTAAATAATCTTTCTTTTACGATAATAATATCATTTAGTTTCTTATTATTTATTAACGAACCGTTTTTAGGAGAATTTCTCATCATATGACTTTTCACCACCATCTGTTGCCACAAATACTCAGTCCCTACCTCCAACCATTGATATGCTGAGAATAGAGAATAAATAGAATGATAATTAAATATTGAATAAGAATTAAAAATTAAAAGTCGACCAAACCATACCAAACATATACATAGATTTTTTTCAATCCCTTATAGGTAGATCGAATATAAAAAAGGAAAATACATACCCTAAAAGAAAGAAAAAACATAACCTAATTATTGTTACTACTACTATTATTATTATTACTATTATTATTGTCAACCTGACAATTTTCATCTGGCAACAGCTGGGCCCTCCTCAGCCTTGCTCCGAAGTCGGCCAAATCCCTCTGAAGTTCATTAAACTGCCTTTGAAGTTCCTGCAAGAACTCAATATGAATCTTCTTGTACGAATCTGGATCAACCATATTAGTATTGTAAGTGTAGTAGAATGAACGAGCGAGAGTGAGTGAGAGGAGGCCGGAGGGACTTATTTATAAAATGATTGAATTGGAAGTGGGGACTTGACTTAGTCAAACAAAAAGCCACAACTGTTCATATCCCTTAATTAAATAAAACTGGTAACTTTTCGAATATGTAAATTAAAAAAAATGGATCTAAATAAATACAACATTTTATCTTTTTATTGTATTTCGAAAAGAGACAGATTGGTAATCTGTTGCAAAATATATTCCACATGTCAGATAACTTACAATATATGGACAATCTTTTGCAACAGATGGATATATCAGTTTGCTTTTCCATCAGCTGGCGTCTGTTGCAACTTGCTAGTCATCTGTTTATTCAATTTCATCGAGAGCAATAGATATTTCTAAACACTTCTTGTCCAAACTCAATTTTTGCTCTTGGATTGCTTCTCTTTTTTTCTTTGCATCGGTCAAGCTAGCCTCCAAATTTAATTTTTTCCATCAATTTTTGTCACAAAGGATGTGACAACGCGATGGCCCCACGTCGCGCCATCCCTCAATTTCTCAATTGTCAAATTCCAGTGACACGCTGTGATAGCGCCGCGTCGCACCAAAGTTCCAGGTCACAAAGGAAGTGACAACGCGATGGCCCCACGTCGTGCCATCCCTCAATTTACCAATTGTCAAATTCCAGTGACACGACACAATAGCGCCGCGCCGCACCAAGGGTCCAATTTGAAAATTTTTTACTGAAATTAAATGACGCGTTCAGGGTTAAAAGGGTCAATTTCCCACCCCTATTTAAGCCCTTTAACATGTGATTCAACCACTTTTCACGTAAAATATACTAGTTTCTCTCAAGAACAAGCTAGGGTTTTCATAGAAAGTCCAATTTCAAGAAATTTTCACCGTCAATCTTCACGAAATCACGAACTAAGGTATGCATAGTGTTCATTCATGGAATCCTTCCGTCCATGAAGCCCAAGAATCTTTTTTCAAAGTTTAAGTGTATTGATTTCTTTATGAATTTCATGTTGGGTTTGCTTTTTTCATGATGAGAATGACCAATTGAATTCTAATCCATGTTGGGTGATCAATTTTATGTGGAATTGATTAGTATAGATATAGATTGATGTGAACCTGTGACGAAACCCTTGAATGATGAAATTAGAATGTGACCATGATGTTTAATGGTTGTACAATGATGTTTACATGTACCATGCCTACAATATGTTTGATTTAATGCCTAAATGAAGGAAAAGTGCCTAACTAGCATATTGTCATGAAATCCCCATTTATGTACAAGCTTATGTCTATAATATGTTTGATGAAATGCTTCAGTAAATGCATTATGGTGATTATTATGTATTCAAGCAAGTCATGCTTTGTCAGCTTCCTTCTATCAAGTCCTGGGGGTACTTGTACCTAAAATATTAGTTGTGTGCCTAGTGTCATGTCATGTTTTCACGATACTCTCAGTCAAGTTATGATCCTTAGACTTCAGACAGTCTTATGACTTAGGAGATCTCCATGATCTCATGAACTCAGTTAGTTTTTAGATATCAGTAGTATTCCTTCAGTCAATGGAAGTCAGTAACTCAGTCCATGTTCAGTTTTAAAAAATCATATTTAGTGTCTTTTCAGATGGGAGTAGAAATTAGCACCGAGCGAACCCAAGGGTGGGAACTCACCTGTTATATGAGGGTGTGATTCTTAGAAGCAATCCTTACGTTCTAGAACTATGTAGCCAGCATAGGTTGAGACATCATAGCCTGCTATATTAGGGTAGATAAGGTGGCTTAGACTGCTATATGAGGATTCCCACCGTTCTCACTAGAGTTACCTATTATATTAGGGTCACTCACATGTTGTCCTTACCAGTGGTGTGGTATTGACACCCTTCCAATCAGGGCATAGATTGGACCCCAATTAAGCTATAATGCATTATTTGTGGCATGTCGATTAGATGACTACTTCCCACAGTCTCAGTATCAGTCTCAGTAAAAGAACTCAGATAGTTCTTCAGAATTTAGGACTGTCAGATACAGTCAACTCAGATACAATACGAAACTCAGATAGTTCTATCAGATTCAGGACTGTTAGATACAACCACTCATGTTATCAGTTATATTCAGATTCAGTAATCATGTTATCACAGTATTAATGTCAGTTGTTATGTCTCATGCATGTATTCTCACGCTCATGATATTTAGTCAGTTATTACTATTGTTCATGCATATGAACCCCATGTATTCAGCCTATCTCACATGCATACCAGTACATTCAAAGTACTGATGCATTTGCGCTATGGTGTCTTATACCATAGGTGCAGAGACACGAGATCCAGAGCATCAGTAGATTCCAGTCTCAGTTGTCAGAGTTAGCAATGAGTCCTCATCTATCGAGGACATGATCATTATTTTATTATCTCAGTAATTTGTTTATTAGTTGGAGTTAGTTGGGGACATATTCCATCAACTCCTTACTCAGACAGTTTTGTCAGTTAGAGGCTTTCCAGACTATTATGTTCAGATAGTTATTTTAGTTGTTTTGGGTATTTCATACCCCGTTTAGATGTTATGGTTTACTTTAGTTATGTCAACCTTATGGCCCTTCAGTTCATATTTCCGTATTTTTTAGTATATTATGTAGTATACAGGTACAGATATCAGTCATGGGTTAGCTTGTGGTCCTTCGGGGTCATGAGCACCATGTAGCGTTCTAGGTACCAGATTCGGGGAGTTATAATTGATCAGCAGAAAAACCAAGTGATTAAGATCGTTTAATCTGCTGACTAACTCGAGCAAAGACGTCTTCTGGATTATCAAACTTCACAGGGCAGTCTGGTGGTTCAATAACATTAGATGTCATATTTTCGGTATTAGCTAATGATGGAGAAATTCTGCCTTCCTCACCATCCTGAAAAGAAAAAGCACTCAAAATTAGATGGAGTATCTCTACAAAATGACACAAGATGAACTAAATCTAGCATTCAGTTTTTCCTTCCTATTCTTCCCCTTTTTATCTTCTTACCTTTTTTAGATCCAATTTTTTTTTTGGATACATGATTATGCCTTGGAAATTACTTTCTTTATCCTCTTAGCCTTAATCTCTAATGGAGTGAATGAAACTAAAATCCTCTTTGATCGAATGACACTACTGTTAGATATCAATTCCTTTACATCAACAGTTAATACATTAACAGTATTAATCACACCATCATGTTTTGCCTTGCACTTTTCACATTTGCATGCACAAGATAAGCAAGGAGGGGCAAGATTGATCATTCCTCTCCCATATAGAGGACAACATATCCATTATGGAAAAGTCTACATCATCGCCAGAAATGCTTACCACAACGAAAGTCTGTAGAAGGCATGACAAATAAACATGAGAAACATATGACTATAATCTTAACAAGGTATCAGAACCATATTCATGGTCCCTCAGCCTTATCAGTTCAGACCTACCAAACTTAACTGTAAAATTGCAGATATCTTGTTTGAATGATCTATGACTAATCGGTAAAAATAACATTCACAAAATCAATGTACTCTATGTGTGTTTCTATAATAACATTATCAGTAATACATACCTCCCACATATAAAGTGGTTCCATCTGCATGCAGCTTATTCCTCAGAACCTATCTTTACTGCAGCCTCTTGTGATGGTCAGGCAAAAGTTGATCAACTTTCAATTCCTTTTATATCTACAAAGAAGAAGGAAAAAATTTATGTCACAAAAAGAATATTATCCATCTGTTGCAACAGATGTAGAGTTTGTTACATCAGATGTGAAGTCTGTTGCGTCAGATTGGGGTCTGATGCAACAGATGCGGAGTCTGTTGGAATACCTAACTGCCTTGCTGGTGGTTTGATTTGTTCTAAGAGTTGCTCCATCTGTTGCAACATCAACAACAGCATAAACTACAAACAACAAATAAAAAACATCAACAACAAAGAAAATAATAACATTTGTTCTAACAACATCATCAACAACAAAGAAGCATACATCATATGTTCCAACACCATCAACAACCAGGGACGGACCCACATAGAGTCCTCCGGGTGTGCGAGCACAGACTGAACTCGTATTTAACTTTATATATGTATATGGAAATTAAGAAAAAAACGTATATAATCTAATCAGTGAGCATCCATAGTAAGATTTGTTTGGTTAGCCTAGTTGTTGTTTATGGGTGCTTAAGGCTATTTATTTCTTTTGGTCTTGAGTTCAATTTTCACTCAGCACATATTTTTTCAATTTTGGTAACCAACTCTTCTATCCTTATTCACTTTAAACTTTATTTTATTTTTTTCTCCCTTACTCCATTTGTTGATTGTTTGGACTCCACTATTTTTAAACTAAGAAGCACCCACCGTCTAAAAACCTGAATCCGCCACTGTCAACAACACCACACCACAAGTTCCAACAATGCCAACCCCACCAACAACATCAATAATAGCTTCAACAACAAAGAAACAAACAAAATACATAAAAAAATGATACTGCTAACAAGACTTTTAAACTTCTCCCAACAGATGATTTTTTTTTGCATTTTGTAATAAAAATTCTTGGTTCATTTATTCAACAATTAAAAGTTTCTTCAAATTTTTTAAATAAATATGATATGGGAAAATGGTAATTAAATAAAAAAAAAGATGTAAATAAATTGCAAGAAGAAGATGAGAATGAAAGAGCAATAATGAATCATACCTTAATGTCAAAAGGGGATCAAAAAAACAATTTCAGTCGAGGAATCTAAGATATGGATATGGATCGGTTTAGATCCGAACGAAAATTTATGAGAAAGAGGAGAGAAAAAAAAGGTTGTGATAACCCTAAAGAGGATAGAAATAAAAAAGATGAGAGACGAATATAATAAATTTAGGGCTGAAGGATAGATGAGATAATTTTAATTTTTAGATGTACTACCCTTAATATTAAATGACTAAAAAAAGTGTATTTATTCAAATTTATATTTTCAAAGCATAATTAATAATGCTAATTTGGTAGTAAAATAAACCCCTAATTAATATTTTCTTAATGGGTGTGCCAAGTCAATATGGGCCAACAGTAATATAATATAAAACGGAAAAAGTATTAGGGTTTTCAATATTCATTAATTAATATTCATTAATAATTTAAGGGGCACGAGAAAGAAAACGGGTGACATTGAAAAGACAAGATAAGACTAGGACTACTCAATGAGATTTTTGAGTTATCCAAGAAATATTTTTTACCGCCTTTAGTAGTACTACTACTTTATCTACTCGGACAGAAACTTGCTTTAAAATTAAAAGGAATTTTTTTTTTCAAACATATATGTTGTCTGTTACAACAGATATAAAAATCTGTTTGATAAATCCCAACAACTCAGTTATCTATGACAACAGATGTTAATGTCCATTTGATAACTAAATTAGAAATGTCATCTATTACAACAGATATCAATATTTGTTTGAAAATTTCCAACAGCTCAGTCATTCGTCACAACAGATTCAAATGTCTATTTGATAATTAAATTAGATATGTCATCTGTTGCAACAGATATTATTATCTGTTTGAAATTCTCCAACAGCTTAGTCATTTGTTGCAATAGATCTCATTGCAATTGATTTAGGTGGAACTAGAGATGAATAAATGAGCTCCTCATTAACTTAATGTTAAGATTAATAATAGTACCTATATCGATCTAGGTGGAACGAGGGATGAATGAATGAGCTCACAGGGTCAATTACAAATCCAATTGAGTCATGGAATTTGCATGGTGTTAGTATTACGTTTATCCCGACCCGAGTCATCGATCGATCACTTTGAGTTGAAATGAGTTCTTATAAACTTAATGTTAAGATTAATAATACTACCTATATCAATCTAGGTGGAACTAAGGATAAATGAATGAGCTCAAAGGGTCAACTGCAACTTCAGTTGAGTCTTTTGGCAATTGCATAATGAGACGGTACTGCGTTCTTCCTGACAAGAGTCATCGATCGATCACTCTGAGCCGAACCGATTCTTACTACCTCATTTGTTCAACTAATTCCTTAATTAAATAATGTGGGACTAGGGGTGAGTTTTCATAGGATCAAAGACAACTTCAATTGAGTCTTTTGACAATTGCATAATGAGACTGTACTGCGTTTCACCTGACCAGAGTCGTCGATCGATCACTCTGAGCCGAACCGATTCTTACTACCTCATATATTCAACTAATACCTAAATTGAATAATATAGGACTAGGGGTGAGTTCTCATAGGGTCAACTACAACTTTAATTGAGTCTTTTGGCAATTGCATGATGAGACGATACTACGTTCCTCCCGACAAGAGTCGTCGATCGATCATTCTGAGCCGAACCGATTCTTACTACCTCATATGTTCAACTAATACCTTAATTGATTAATCTAGGACTAGGGGTGAGTTATCATAATGTCAACTATATTAGATGACAACGCCTATTTGATAATTTACAATAGATGGGTAATTTATTGCGACATATGACTTAATCCATTTGATAATTTACAACAGATGGGTAATCTATCACAACAGATGACTTAATCTATTTGATAGTTTACAACGGATTCATGATATGTTGCAATAAATAACGTAATCTATTTGATAGTTTACAACAGATGCGTAATATATTGCAATAGATTACCTAATTTGTTTGATTTGATCCAACAGAAAAGACATCTGTTGCAACATATTGAACATTTTTTTATATATAATTTCAATTGAGTTCATATGTTAGGCTAATACCTTAATTGAATGTGAGTTCTCATATGGTCAACTACAACTTTAATTGAGTCTTTTAGCAATTGCATGATGAGACGGTACTGCGTTCCTCCCGACCAGAGTCGTCGATCGATTACTCTGAGCCGAACCAATTCTTACGACCTCATATATTAGACTAATACCTTAACTGATTAATCTAGGGCTAGGGTACTAATACCTTAATTAAATGATCTAGGACTAGGGGTAAGTTCTCATAGGGTCAAATACAACTTCAATTGAGTATTTTAGCAATTTCATGATGAGACGATACTGCGTTCCTCCCGACCAGAGTCGTTGATCGATAAATCTGAGCCGAACCAATTCTTACTACCTCATATGTTTAACTAATACCTTAATTGTTTAATCTAGGATAAGGTACTAATACCTTAATTGAATAATCTGGGACTAGGGGTGAGTTCTCATAGGGTCAACTATTGATTAATCTAGGACTAAGGGTGAGTTCTCATAGGGTCAACCACTACAAATGACAGCGCCTATTTGATAATTTACAACATATGGGTAATCTGTTGCGAAATATGACAATCTATTTGATAATTTACAACAGATGGGTAATCTATCGCAATAGATGACTTAATCTGTTTGACAATTTACAACAGATTCATAATATATTATTACATAATCTGATTGTTAATTTATAATAGATGCAAAATTTGATGCAACATGTTGAACATTTGTTTTTATACGATTTCAATTGAGTTCATATGTTATACTAATAGTACCTAAATTGATTAATCTAGGACCAGGGGGGAGTTTTCATAGGATCAACTAGAGTACTTGGTCAACTACAACTTCAATTGTTTTTATACAATTTCAATTGAGTTACCCTTTTAGCAATTGCTTAATGAGAGAGTTAAAAATTACGCATATATTTTATGATTTTAAAAATAATTAAGATCAATTGGGACCAAATTAATATTTTCAAAACTTGTCATTCTTTTCCAAAATACAAATCAACCCATACAAAACGTTTTGTCATTTCAAATCTCAAGTTCTCGCTCTTTTTCTCTCATTCTCACTCAACAATACAGTACAGACAACAACCACTCAACAAATTTCCTTAACCCTCCACAACAGATAGCTTTTCTTATTATTTTCGACCATATAGATCAGTCATTTTCTTTGTCTTTGTAGGCAACAGAGTTCGAGAAGAGCTCTCTATTTGTTATTTTTTTCTAAAAAATAAGGGCTTTTAATTTAATGATGAAAAATAAAACTTTTAGTTGTATTATCTTCGAGAATGGGTTTGCAAGTTGAGTTTTCATGGTAAAATCATAGGAAGAACTTGAGAAATTCCTAGTTTTCATCGCAGTGTTTCATTGACTGTCGTGGTATTGTTGGATGGTGTTTGTGGTGGTGGTGGTGGTGGTAGTGTTTGTGGTCGTCATGGTGGCACTGGTGGTAGAATTGGTTGGTGGTGTTTGTGGTGGTTGTCGATGGTGTCGGTATTCGTGGTATTTGTTTGTGGCATTGGTTGGTGGTGTTTGTGGTGGTGGCTGTTGGTGTGTGGTATTCGTGGTATTTGTAATATATTTTTTAAAATTTATGCATACATCAATTGTAATGTATTTTTTGTTTTTCTTTGTTTGTAGGTAAAACATGTCTCCCAAAAGAAAAGAAAGTGAAAGTGGATCAATGTTTGACCACCCAAAAAAAAAGGCTACAGTATAGAGAGATTCGAAGGAGATTCCTGAATAATCTCAGTCAAGAAAAAGTGAAGCTGAGGAGAGATATGAAAACAACATTGAAAGAGGTGGACATGGGTCGGTAGATGGTGACGAAGAAAATGAAAGTGAGAAAGAGGAGGAATTGGAGAGTGAGAAAGATAAAGAGGACGATTATCAAAATGATAATAATGGATCACCAATGGGGCGTGAATTAATATCGACATCTCAGCATGATCCTGTTAAAACTTGTAGTATTGACAAGTTTCAAGTTGCGATACCGATAAATGAACCAGAAGTAAAACAACTATCTGGTCAAATTATACTTAAATGTCAGATGGGGAAATTTTTTGAACATTTTATGAAAATTATGAAGAACGAAAAATAGGCGGACTTTTTAAGAAGAGTACTTTTAGATACTTTCTTGAGCTGCCTGAGGACCCCTCTGCCCGTATCTATTTCTCTATGACGATGGTATATGGTCTTCTTAAGCGCAGGATCAAGTACGTGGGGGATGATAAAGATCCGGAGGAGGGGGCAAAAAGAAAATAGATGAAATCTGGATCAACTACTGTGGCATGCCTATTTTTTTTGGCTTGCAAGAGTTTGCCATAGTTACGGGCTTGAGATACCATTGTCCAGAAGGACCACCACCCCGCAAAATATCCAAGGCAACCAAATACAAGAAAAAAATAGATGGGTTGTTTGACATTGCTCGACGTGTCTACAAAGCATCGGATTTGTTGATAGATCTCGAGGATAAAACCATACCAGAGAAGTACAGGGAGAAATTGTGCTTAGTTTGGTTTGCCCATTCAGTTATATTGGCAAGAGACGTCAACAAAGTGATAGAAGATGATTTGTTGGCACGTGTTAAGGATTTTGATAAATTCAACAATTATCCCTGGGGATATGAAAACTTCTACTTGACTATCCAATATTTACTGACAAAGCTATCCTCAGGGACGACAACATTATATGAATTTCCTTGGGGTTTCTTGGTAAAATTAATCACTAATTTTACTCACCCATTAATTTATATTGAATATAGTTATTATGACTTTTTTTTTCGCTTGCTTCCTGTTTACATTTTTTAGACTTGGGTATTTAAAGTCATTCCTCCCCTCCGAAAGCAGTTAATGGATTATCCAGATGAGGTTTCTCATCTAAGGATGTTTAGGTGGTTAGCTGCAAAGAGCAACACCAATATTAAGGAGGCTGATCTCTTCAACCCTCCGGATGATGCAGTACGTCTTCTTCAAGTAAAATAATTTTACTCAAAGAAATATATTGAACAGATATTATATCTGGTGCAAAAGATGTTGTCACACCCCTTTTAACTCCAAAAAAAGAATGATTTTAAGTTTCGAAAGGGTTTTCATTATTAAAGTGACGAAAAATAAAAATTTTGTTTCGAAAAAGATTATTTACATTTAAACTCAAAGTAGCCACTTAGCATAAATTAGGTGTGTCAAGTCACCCGTGGATATCCTTTTTCAAAATGGTTTTGACTCTATAAAACTGAACCGCAAACAGAGATTTCAGCTAAGAAATTCTGTTGACCGAGGGGAAGGTGTTGGGCACCCCTCGATCCCATGGTTCTACCACGGTCGCTTGGTGGAGTATATCAGCTAATTTGAACACTATGAATGTATAAACCACACCAAACATAAATAAAATGATCAATCAAGCAAACAAATCCTAAAACAATGTCCAGTCCAATTATACAGTCCAAAATAGAAAAAGAATGCAAAAATGTAAATCCTATTCTACCCTACACTAATTTTATACTACGCTTCCATGCTACCTGATGCCTCGGACCTTCATCACGGACGTCCTTCAAATACAAAATACTTCGGGGCATTCTACGGCAAATAAATACAAGTGATCGCGGGCATTCCCCAATTAAATGAATATATTTTTAAATGCAAGAACTAAAACCAAACCGTTCAACTCAAATTCCACATTCAAACATTCAACAAGAAAATTTATTCCTAAATTTTTGCCTACTCGAACCAACATTCGCCTATCCGTTTCAACATATCATAATTTTATCACATTCCAACAATATTCATGCTCATTACGAACTAAACAAAACAACAATAAACCAAAGCTAATCTAAATTCAACTTTTTTGTCAATTTCTCAATTTCATCCCCCAAATCCATTTTTAACCACATTATTAAACCAGTTCGACTATCAAATCACTTTTCAAAATTCGAAACCAACAACACATACCCCAACAAAGATTCAAACATTTAAGCATACCAATCATTCATATCCACAACAACAATTAATGTTTTGCTCGAAATATTCAAAAGCACACCACAAAATCACGATATTAACCAACTTTGATATAATAAAAAAATAGAGTTGAGAGATTGACCTTTGAAGAATCGATTTCCTTGATAATAAAATCAAGAAAGCCCGGACTATAGAATTCCTAATAGGACCTCAACAATGACGAACTCCAACTCTGTATTGAAAAATTTGAGACCCAAAACTAAAGCTCCGTAAATCCGATCGAACCTGAAAACCGACACTGTTCACATACTGTTCACAACACTGTTCACGATACCGTTCATGTTACTTTTCACAACACTGTTCATGACACTATTCACATCACTGTGTCTCTCTCGATTTTTTTCTCTCTCGCACGATTCTCTCTTCTCTCCCTCAATTTTTTTTGTTCTTCTTGTGAGGAAGATGATTTGGTGATTGTTGTTATTGTAGAGAAGATGATGATGAAAGAATGAGCCTCCTCTTTTCCCCTTTTAGAATTTTTCTTTTATATTTTTTATTTGTTTTTTTTCTTTATTTATTATCCTATGTGAAAGCATATAATTGGTGGCTTGTGGGAATAAGTGTGTGGCATGTGGAAAAGTTAGTTTGGCATGTGGAAAGATGAGGATGGCATGTGGAAAAATGAGTAGGGCGTGTGTCTTTTGCATGTATCCAATGAACAATGGAAAGTGAGATGTTGAGGTGGCATAGTGAGGTGGTAAAGATGCTATGTATTTAATTATTTTCAATTCTTTCTTCTTATTTTTTTTTTTTTTGGGGGGGGGGGGGGGGGGGGAGAAAGTATCAATTAAATAAAAGTATGATAAGGTGAATAAAATAAAAATAAAAATTAAAAATAAAATAAAATAAAAATAATTAAAATATTTTTGGAAAAGGACAAAATTATGTGTCTACATCATGCCCCTTTGGATGTAAACACATAGTGTTTTTATACAAAGCAGTAGACAACAAGACAGAATTTTGTCCCGACCTTTATTCAAAAGCACGGAGCACGAGGAAGGAGGGAAACCAGGTCTTGACTTAGGACATCCCACCTACCCAAGTTATGAGGGAATCGAGTGACAGTTATCTCAAAGGATTGGAAGAAGATAGACTATGCCGAGTTGGAGAGTCGAGTGAGGTCCCATCGAGGTTCCAGTCCACGGCCCTGTTATTACATCAAAATGAAATATACAAGTTAAAAACATAAATGAAATTACAAAATCCTATCTACGCAGCTTCTGTTGGACTCTTGACTTGAGTTTATCACCCTATTCTTTAGGCGGGCTCCTGATTTGAAATTTCTTCAATTTGTTGCTTGGTTTTCAATTTCATCACCCTGTTCTCCAGGCGGGCTCCTGACTTTCTATTTTCGATCTGTTGACTTTCATTTTCTTCACTTTGTTACTTGAATTTCAACTTTTTCACCTTGTTGCTTGACTTTTAATTTCTTCACCTTGCTGCTTGACTTTCCATTTATTCGCTCTGTGCTTCGGGCGGGCTCCTGAAATCACATCAAAACTAGAAAGAAAATTATCCCAAACAAAATTATTGTAAAGAGAAAATCGTTTGCCAAAAAAGTAAAGTTCCAAAACAGATATTATTTTTTTTTTCTTTTTTTCCCCCAGTTTACCATCAAAAGACTTTTAAGAAAGTCAGATCATACCTACTTACATGTTGCAATAATGAATCAAGACTCTGACCAAGAAATGTATCTCTTGAGAGTAAAATTGAATGACCAAGACTTGAAAGTGCGTCTCCTAAGAATTAAAGTGAGGAATTTTGACTAGAAAGTGCGTCTTCTAGAGATAGAAGTTTAAATTAAAAAGTGTGTCACCTGACAAATGAAAACTTACAAGGAAGTGCGTCTCATAAGGATTAAGTGCAATGACTCGACTAGAAAGTGCATTTTCTAGAAATCAAGGAGAATGACTCGACTAAAAGATACATCTTATAAGAATCAAAGAAAAAATGACTCGACTAAAAGGTACGTCTTATAGAAATCAAAGGGGATGACTCGACTAAAAAGTACGTCTTCTAGGGGTCAAGGGGAATAACTCGACTAAGAGGTACGTCTTCTAGGGATCAAGGAGAATGACTCTACTAAAAGGTACATCTTCTAGGAGTCAAGGAGAATGACTCGACTAAAAGGTATGCTTCTATGGGTCAAGGGGAATGACTCGACTAAAAGGTACGTCTTATAGGTATCAAAGGGAATGACTTGACTAAAAGGTACGTCTTCTAGGGGTCAAGGGAAATGACTCGACTAAAAGGTACGTCTT
>NC_061112.1:131727111-131727899 GCF_002878395.1 Capsicum annuum | reverse complement strand
ATCATTATGCTGATTTATTTGATTTAGCCATACCTACAAATATCTCTCCAACTGTCGCTCCTCATCCTCCCGAGGAGCCATCATCTTCTAAAAGGCCGTCAAATAGTGGTTTTCCTGATTCCTGTTATGATTTACCTTGTTGAAATAGTGTTGATGACAGAGGTTACACATCAACTTATCGGGAAGAGCTGAAATATTATCTTCGATCGCCGCCAGAGGATCGCAGACGACGGATCAATACGTTGGATTGGTGGAGGAGTAATGAAACACAATATCGTGTGCTTTCAAGATTAGCTAGAGATATCTTGAATGTTCCAATGTCAAACGTTGCATCAGAGAGCGCCTTTAGTCAGGGACGATAGTAGCTTGGAGACAACCGACACTCATTGGGAAGCAATGCAATGAATGTTCTAGTTTGCCTCAGAGATTGGATTAGAGCGGAAAGAAGAAACCAAAGAATGTAACCGGAGCCGAACGACGAGCTGAAACTTGAAGAAATCATGTCTTCACGGGAGAACTCAGCAGAATCAAGTCCAATGCATGGTTTTGCCCCCGTTGACTTTGACTATCCTATGCAAGTTCCCGTTAATATTAGCATGAATGAGTTGGAAAAAATGATGCATATTTTGTAGATTTTTCATTCATGTAAATTATAAATTTTGGATCATTTCACAATCAATAAAATTCAACATTCATTCACTCCTTAATCCTTACTTTGTAATTTTTTTCATTTAATGATTGAAATTGAATTTCTACTTTAAATTAAAAACTTTCTTCTAATATATTAT
>NC_061112.1:131718923-131727011 GCF_002878395.1 Capsicum annuum | reverse complement strand
ATATGTTTTATTTAAAGTAGTACATATATATTGAATAGTGCGTATATGTGTGTATATATCTTCCATAGACATGTATATTTAATGTATACATGTGTATATATTTTATAAATTAGTATATAACTATATAACTATATAACTATATAACTATATATATATATATATGTATGTATGTATGTATGTATATTGTAGATATTTTATTTAAAGTAGTACATATACCTTGAATGGTGCGTATATGTGTGTATATATCTTCTATAGACTTGTATATTTAACGTATACATGTGTATATGTTTTATAAATTAGTATATAACTATACAACTATATATATATATATATATATATATTGTAATACATATATATTATAGTATATTTTATTTAAAATAGTACATATATATTGAATGGTGCGTATATGTGTTTATATATCTTCTATAGACGTGTATATTTAACGTAATGTCACACCCCTTTTCTCTCGAGGGATTCGAGTCGAAGGGTTTTTCCAATTAAAGTGAAGGTATTGAATAGGGGTTAATTTTTATCATTTTCAGAGTCGCCACTTGGAATTGAGTTATGGTGTTCCAAGTCACCTTATTGAATCCCTAATCAAAAGGAAATGACTCTTTGTTGGTCTGCGAAAACAGAAGACTGGGTAAGGAATTCTGTTGACCGAGGGAAAGGTGTGAAACACCCCTCGAGTCTCGTGGTTCTAGCATGGTCGCTTTATTGACTTATCCTTACTTAAACTATTTTGATAACTTATGTTTGAAGGCCTTGATTCACTCATTTTTAATGTCTAATAGCTGTCTATAACTCTTGTATTAAATCGGTGAAAATTAATTTTAGAAAACTATTTGTCAAGGTGCATTACTGCCTCCTTGAAGTTTTAAATGTCTCAAAAAGATGCATATGCCGCATTCTTAATTGAGACGAATATTTTAAACGCGCCTAAACTTGCCTAGTTTTAAAGGCGTTGATTCATAAAATCGAGACTATTTTTATTGATTTTATCTTCTTATTTTATCTCATTTGATTTCTTAATATTTAATAGTATAATAAAATTGCAATAGAAGAATCTTTTAAAACATGGTTTAAACATATTATGACCTAAGGTATCGTAAACAAGAAAATAAACAAATACCCTACAATTCAATAATTTAAATATAATTAAATAAATTGTATATATCTATTTAAAAAAAATGAAAGTTGTATTATCCAAATTAAAATTACATGTCGCCTTTTTAATCTTAAGTGAATATTTTTTGAAAATTTAATTTATAAAGACTATAGAAATAATTTAAAACAATGACTAAAGATACTCTATTCTAATTACACATGATAACATTTTATTATTATTATTTGATTAATACATTTCAATATTTTAAAAAAATTTGCAGAGTTTAAAGAGAAATTTTTATCTGATCTTAAATTATTCCAAACATATCAATAAAAATCAGAAAAAATAAATTTGAATATAACTACTTCACAGATTAATGCTGAAAATAGTACTAATAACACTAAGAATCCTAATATAATAACAATAATATATAAAATAAAAAAACTTTCATTATTTCTCAATAATAATAATAATAATAATAATAACAATAAATATAATAATTGATTAATTTATATTAATCAAAACATAATAACAATTTATAAATAGTCAAAAATAAATATAACAAAATAGTATTAAAATTATTAATTTATTTATTAAAATTTAGAATAAATAGTATATATATATATATATATATATATATTTGAATTTTTGTATTATTTTTAAAATTAGGATAAAAAGGAAAAAGAAAAAAAATCTCAAAAATTAAATTTATTTAACTATTGATTTTTTTAACTAAAACTTATTAAAATTAAAATAAAATAAGAAATTAAATAATATTATACCAAATATAAATATTTAATATCAAAAATAAATTAAAATTTGAGGAGGATAAAAAATCACGTGTCTACATTTTTGCCCCTCTTTGTGTAGAATCTCGAAGAGTTTTCATACAAAGAAGTAGACAAGATATGATTTTTGACCTTCCAATTATTTGAAATTTAAGGATAAAAATAAAAATAAAAATAAAAAATAAAAGGAAAAATGTAACTGAGTGCTGATTTTGGACCTCATATCTATCCCGAGCTATAAGGGAATCAGGTCACGAGTAATTCAAAGGTAACATGGTGAGAGAAAAAAGTTAAAGTCGAGTGAGATTTCGTCGAGTTTTCGGTTGACGACTTCTGCCTTTTACATTCAAATGACTAACAAAAAATGAAAAATACAAATGACAATTGTAATCTCTAGAATCTTGATTCTACTCTTCGCGACTTAATTTTGAAAATTCACCCTATTCTTCAGGCGGGCTCCTGACTTGTTATTTCTTTACCCTGTTCTTCAGGCGGGCTCCAATGCCGCTTGAATTACCAAAACAAGGAAGTACGTCTCAATGCCACTTGAATTACCAAACCAAGAAAGTGCGTCTCCTTACCAATGTCGGTTGAATTACCAAAACAAGGAAGTGTGTTTCCTTATCAATGCCGCTTGAATTACCCAAACAAGGAAGTACGTCTCCTTACAAATACCTCTTGAATTATCCAAAACAAGGAAATACGTTTCCTAACAAATGTCTCTTTAATCACCCAAACAAGAAAGTGCGTCTCTTTACAAATGTTGCTTGAATTGTCCAATCAAGGAAGTGCGTCTCCTTACAAATGTTTCTTGAATTACCCAAATCAGGAAGTCCATCTCCTTACAAATGTTGCTTGAATTGTCCAAACAAAGAAGTGCGTCTCCTTACAAATATCGTTTGAATTACCAAACAAGGAAATGCGTCTCCCCACAAATATTGCTTGAATTACCAAACAAGAAAGTGCGTATCCTTACAAATGTT
This sequence comes from Capsicum annuum, assembly GCF_002878395.1. Lineage (NCBI taxonomy): Eukaryota > Viridiplantae > Streptophyta > Magnoliopsida > Solanales > Solanaceae > Capsicum > Capsicum annuum. Next base: position 131,724,132 of record NC_061112.1, on the reverse strand, counting down.
GCTTGAATTACCAAACAAGGAAGTGTGTCTCCCCACGAATGTTACTTGAATTACTAAACAAAGAAGTGCGTCTCCTTACAAATGTCACTTGAATTACCAAACAAGGAAATGCGTCTCCCCACAAATATTGCTTGAAATACCAAACAGGGAAGTGCTTCTCTTTACAAATGTTGCTTGAATTACAAAACAAGGAAGTGCGTCTCCCCACGAATGTTGCTTGAATTACCAAACAAGAAAGTGTGTCTCTCCACGAATGCCGCTTTGAGAAATTACGGCCTTTGATGTTTAGGCTTTAAAATCATTGATTTGAAGGTAACATGTATTCCTGAATAATGAACTAAATACAAGAAGCATGATCGACGTCACTGAAAACTTGAATAGAAATTTACTTCAACACTCGATTTATGTAATACCCCGCAAAGTTCTCTTCTAGTCTGAACCTTAGAGCGTATCCAGCAAAGCAACAAATCTGAGTCTAAGAGTTTCAAAAATATCTTCATAAGTATGAAATACTTTTAATCGTGTGTAATTTCCCTTTTAGTCATGTAGAGCATTGAACAAGCTTTTCATCGATACCAATTTCATCAAAATCCAACATCGGACGAAGAAGTTATGGCCGTTTTACTAAGCATTGTCGAAATCGCAGGTTTGATGGTCGATCTGACGGACCGCCAAGTCCTTGGTGGACCGTCAAGTGTCCCGTCAGACCAAGGCAGTGGTTTCCTTTTTCGGTCATCATGTGACGGCCAAAGTGGTGGACCGTCAGAAAGTTGATGGACTGCCAAGGGGCCCATCAGACCGAGGCAAAATATCCCATTCCTGGATCCCGAGTGACGGACGATCTGGTGGACCATCAAATTTTCGACGGACAGTCACTTCGACCGTCACTCCGATGCAGAACATCCCAATTTTGGCACTTGAGTGACGAACGACTGGGTGGACCGTCAGTCCCTCTGACGGACCGTCAAGTCGACCGTCACAGACCCCGATCGAAATTTTCTAGACAAATTTTAAAGGGGTATCTTGGTCTTTTCCACATCCTCCCCCAACTCTATAAATACCGGGCCAAGGGCCTTCAACTTTATTTTTCTCTCATCCACCCAAAAATTAGGGTTTCTAAAATCAAAATACTCTCTTCTCCTTTCATAAAATTCAAGAGAGATCAAGAAGGATCTAGAGAAATTAAGGACTCCTTTCAATAGCCTTCAAGAAAAGAAATTCCCAGGTATGTAGATGTTGATTCTTGGGTCCATTTCATCCAAGAAGCTCAAGTACCCCTTTTTAAACTTAAGGATTTTATGTTTTGTGATATTTCATGATTTGTATGAGTTGAAGTTGATGTTACTTGTGTTCTTGAGTTTGGATTCATGATTGTTTGCAAGATTTATGGTCTTTGGCCCTAGTATGTGGAATTTATGTGATGTTGTGATGATCCCTTTTGGAGTTGGTGTCTATGTGAGGTGTTCATGACATTAGGGTGGAGAGATGGTTGAATAAGTGAAGTATGCACCCCATAGGTTAGATGAAAGGTTAAGGTGAAGCATAGAGGGGCATTGTAGTATGTTAAAGTGGAAACCCAAAGTTGTGGGCTAGTCCATGCACACCTAGTGTTTGATAAAATGCCTTAGTGAGCGGAATGAGCCATAATAATAATATGAAATCCCCGAGTAGGTGTAGAACCGGACATGTCTAGTGGTTGTCAAAAGACCGTAGTGAGTAAGTTGAGACGAAATAGCGGTAAATCTTCCAAGTGAGTGCTACATACTAACTGGTTAGCAAAAGAGTAATGACATAATAGTGTGAAGTTTTCCCAACATCTCGTGATATCTAGATATATGTCGAGACCGATATAGGTGTAAAGTACTTGATGCAAGACTTCGTTGAATGGGGTATAATTTAATAGCATGTCTTCCTTAAGGTAGTTTGTGATGATGACTCGATATTGATGACCCCCTAAATGTTGGGAGCGATCCTTTGGTAATCATGATGGTGAATAGAAGTTTATATTTCCTAAATGATAGATGCGATGTCGTAAGGTTTGTGAGGGGGAAAGTATGTTATGATTCTGAAATGCTTAGAGTGACCCCTTGGTAGTTGTGATGATAAGTAGATGTTTGTGAATCCTTGGAGGCTTGAGGTGATGTTCTAATGATTGTGAAATTGAATATATGACATGATTTCTAAGTTTCTTGTGAATATGCCTGAATGATGGTAATGATGCATGAATGCTTGTGATGCTTGAATGAATGATGATGCTTTACTTCTATGTTATCGAGTCTTGGGGGTATTTATACCTGAAAATAGAGTTGTTATCTAGAGCCCGTGTCATTTTCTCGATAATTTCAATCGAGCCATGATTTTCAGAACTTAGTGAACTATAAAACTTTGTATCCTCAGACAAGTGCGAAGCTTAATAAAGCTCAGTAATCTCAGTTATCTCTGTAATCTCTGTATCGCTAGTAATCTAGCCTCAGACTTTCCTAATGGAACTCAAGTGATTCATTCTAATCTCAGAAATGATTCGAATAATCTAATCAAGCTATGTATCGTCAGTCAGATACCGTGATTCAATATTGTTTCTGTCAGATACGGAACCAATTGATCTCAGCGTATTTCAGCCAGATTATTTGAGAAACATGATCATGTAAAAAGATTCAGCTTTATTATGTTCATTCTAAGGATTCAGTGAGAGTCTTTTAGTTGGGAGTAGAAACTAGGACCGAGCGAGGGAAAGGATGGCGATTCTTCTTTTCAGAGAGAGAGAGGCCGGAGTCATTAGTAGCAATCCCTGAACTCCAGAACTGCGTAGCCAGCGTAGGATACAGGAGTCCCCGTCAATAGAGGCTGTCACCATCAGAGAGGTTGACTATTATATTGCCTCAGGTCGACTTCCTGGGAGGGTCATCCCATCAGAGAGGCTTGGCCCGAGAGTGAGTCTTTACCCATGGCACGGTATTGACGCCCTTCCAGCTGGGGTTACAGGTTGGACCCCACTTGTGGTAGGTTAGGGCATGTCGGTTAAGTGACTACTTACCACAGTCGCAGTTTCAGTATCAATCTTCAGAAGTTAAGACCGTGTGGTACAGTCGTCTATCTCAATAAGGAACTCAGATAGTTCCATTGACTCATAGACTATCCCGTCAGATAGGCTTGGCCTCATATACAGATGCTTACTATCATATTTAAAGATCTCCCATCAGTGAGGCTTGATCTCAGTCTCAGATCATGTTGAATATTCTTATTATCATATTTAAAGATCTTCCATCAGATAGGCTTGGTCTCCTTCTTAGAATTTGTTGAGTATTCTTGTTGTCGGATTCGGATATAATCCTATTTTCTTATCATAGATAAAGCTTCCGAAGTTATCTGTTAGAAAATTTGAATTTCTAATTCTGTCGGTTGAAAGCAGTAAGCTCAGAACTCAGTCTTTGATATAAGTATACTCAGATCCTCAGTTATCAGTAGCAGATGAGTCAGTGGTTCAGTATCTCAGTGATGGTAGTGAGTTTAGCTCGCAGTAAAGCGGTACCCAAGGTCAAGTCTCTAGAGTTGTGATGATTATGAGTATGATTTACGCATTCTTATATGTGTGCTTGTTTTCATGTGGTATTCTCATGATCATTTAGGTTTACATATTTTGCATGTATGAGACCTTGCATTTAGCCTTACCCCGTCTACATACTTGGTACATTTCGTGCTGACGCATTAGCGCTATGGTGTCTCATTTGACACCATAGGTTTAGAGGCACAGGACCCAGAGTATCATCAGCAGATCAGCCCCAGTCAGCAGCAGTAGCAGTGAGTCCTCTTATTTCGAGGATGGGTTTTAGTTTTCTATTATTGTAATCAAAATTTTATTTATGGGTTTTAGTTTTCTATTATTGTAATCAAAATTTTATTTACTTTCAGTTGATGGAGTTAGTTGGGGACCTGTCCCATCAACTCCACAGTTCAGTCGGATTAGAGGCTTTTCATACGGATATATTGTAGAGTATTCAGTTTTATATTTTGAGTATTTATAGATGTGTTGAACCTTATGGCCAGTTTCTACATTTATTTCAGATATTATACAGTGTACAGGTACAAATATCAGTAAAGGGTTAGCTTGTGATCCTTCGGGGCCACAAGCACCGTGTGATATCTCGGGATGAAATCTCGGGGCATTACAATTTACAACTCTTTTTTCTTCAAATTGTTCTTCAGGCGATCTCCTAGATTTCCTTTTCTGATTTTTCAAAATATGTTCCTGAACTCAAAATAAAAGGTGAAAAAGAAAAATAACATCCCATTCTTCAGGAGGGTCCTTGACATAAAATAAATTTTCATTCTTCAAGAGGGTCATGTCCCATTCTTCAGGAGGATCCTGATCATAAAAATTAAATTTTCATTCTTCAGGAGGGTCATGTCCCATTATTCAGGAGTATCCTGAGCAGGAAGTAAAATTCAATAAACATGAACAAAATTTTTGCCCCAGTTTGTACTAGAAAATTTTGTGAGCATCATCTGATTACAATTTTTGAAAGTACAGAAAGAGTGTGAATCAAAGCCATGCTAAAGAAATATGTCTCATCAGAGTAAAACTGATGACCAAAATTAGGAAGTGTGTCTCCTAAGAGTTAAATAGAAGGACTCGACTAGAAAGTCCATCTTCTAGGAGTGAATGTTCAAGTTAGGAAGTACTTCACCTAACAAATGAAAACTGACTTATTCAGACTAGGAAGTGCGTCTCCTAGGGGTTAAATGAAATGACTCGACTAGAAAGTGCGTTTTACAAGGAGTGAATGTTTAAATTAGGAAGTGCTTCCCCTAACAAATGAAAATTGACTTATTCAGACTAAGAAGTGCATCTCCTAGGGATTAAATGAAATGACTCAACTAGAAAGTGCGTCTTCTAGGAATGATGGTTCAAGTTAGAAAGTGCTTCACCTAACAAATGAAAACTAACTTATTCAGACTAGGAAGTGTGTCTCCTAGGGATTAAATGAAATGACTCAAATAGAAAGTGCGTCTTTTAGGAGTGAATGGTTCGAGTTAGGAAGTGCATCACTGTCACGCCTCAAATCCTATTGGGGTGGACTGGCACCCGTAACCAAGGAGGTCCGGGAGAACTATCTCATAACCTTATACTTCCCATGCATACCTCTATGACAACCCGAAATTCGAATAACATCATGTCGCATATAAAAGGAAATAATCACCTGTATAAGCT